>NC_054539.1:73848412-74128412 GCF_017654505.1 Polyodon spathula
AAAGCATTGCATTTAACGAGTTTAGTAAGGACTAATAAAGTTTGTCAGCCTTTGTAAAGGAGAATATCTTCCTGAAACGTCAGCTGTATTTTGCACTTGTACATTTTGTTTTGGTTTGAAGTGGCTCAAAGGAGCTTGATGCTGTCTATAATGTTGTAATTGTAATAACTGAGGCTTTTATGTTGGAATATCCATGTTACCGGAATTCTGTTGGATAGCAGGTTTAGCTGTAACCACCTGGTCTGGTCAGTCAGGCATTCCAGGAAAATTGGTTCTTTTTAGAACCTGTTTTTAATGGGTTGGTTAACTACCTCAGTACAGAGGATTAAACTACCCTGTCTACTGTAAATATGGAAACTTATTAGACAAAAGGAAGGCTTGTTCCAAATAAAATATGCACAAGAGCAACAGCAGAGCAGATGAACTTAATGTAATGTTTTTTTATTAAATGCATTGTTGCTCTGACACATTGCGAACAGTCAAACTGGGCATGTAAAATAAATAACTCATATAATGAGTATGAACAGGCCTTGCTTTTGTCCTATTAACTGAAATAGCTGCAGTGCTTTTTCAGATAATGTAGTTATTGGTTGTATGATAGTTTAGGAAGATGTTACTTTTGTTAAAGCTCAAACATCAGAAATGAAATATATCAAATACTGCTTTTGAAAAGCTCTGCGGTGTCCCTTTTTCAGTGGAAGATGAAATATCTTTTTTCTTTTTGAAAGATGAGGGTTGCTTAAGTACACACAATTATGTTTTTTCTAAGTTCATAAGATTTGAGTATTCAACTAATCATGCGCAACATCTCAGGAAATGGTGTTCCTTCTGATACAAACAGCTTTTTGTATGTCAGATTGTTGAACTTAACAAATCTTATTGCTCAGCAAATTGAATTCACACCATAGTGTTGAAAACAGGTGTGAATTTATACATCTGTAAAGGCAGATAGTCACCCAGGTTAAAGGGATACTGCAGATTTGATTGTTCTACGTATAACAACGAGGAGACTGAATTGTTCCTTTGGTTTTGTACACGTTTTTCTCCCTCTACAATACATCTGTATCAGTACAACTGTTACCAGTTTTAAAAGATTGTTGGTGGCCAACAACCATTTTTGCATTCCTGCAAATAAATTGTTTTATACTGTAAGATGGAGGTGAGTGTAACTTATTTTTGTAATAAAGTTTTTGATTTTTATATGTGTGTTTGAAAAAAAAAAAGTGTTGAAAAAAAATCATGCACACCACTGACTGTTAATCTTTTGTTCTCCTATATAATTGTGGGTAAAATGGTTTTCTTACTGCAGTGAGGATTGCTGGAGGCTGTATCCCAAATTGTATTTTCGTAATCGTGCTAAGGAAGCAAATTGAGTGAATCGAACCATCTACGACATTAACCTAACCTATTGATTAGGAACCGAGCACTGGTTTGTGCAAAATATATTTGGGGTTAAATATTTTAATTATAACTAAATTACATAGTGTTGCTTCCTTATACATAATTGCTCCCTTTTAGCGTGAATTGACACAGTATGCAAAAGCAGCTTTTACTGTTTTGTGTTAAAAGAAAAAACAGTATCTTCAGCACAATAAGATATTATTGGTTACCGTGCTGAGGTGGGTACAAAGGTCAAATGCATGGTGGCCTGAAAGTACTATTAAAATACAATTTTACAAAGGAAAAAACTGTTTACTTAATGACTAAACAGTAAAAAAGAACTTCCTTCAATGTATCTCTTTTATTTGGATATCTTACCATTTCAGTGCCTTGATGTAGGAAACTGCTTTTTGCCAGAAATGTGTGGGAATAATCTGTTAATGATGGTGTGCCCTCTTTGGCAACACACAATTAAAAGTATGGATATACAAATGTTGACACCCTGACTTCAGCTAGGGACACAGTTATGTGTGGGGTGGAGCTTGCCTGTTTCCAGAAACTTTGAGCTTTCACCTTTGAAAATAATCTGTTGTCATAAGTGGTATTCCCATTCATATAGCTCATGTAATTGTGACTTGCTTGTTGCATCTTCTACAATCTCATTAACAAATCCAGGTCAAGTTGGTTGTACACCAGGAGAGGGTTAAAATAACTTGGTAGCATCTTAGGGTGGTGCTTATGCTTTTTAGCTTTAAATTACTATTTTTAGTGCAGTACATAAATAACACTAACACAATTTTTGTCCCTGGGTTTTAAGTGTTATTTCCTAATTGCTTATGCCTCAAAAGTATAGAAAACGGCTATTATTCCCCACAAACTTTGCTTTTGTGACCAGGACAGTGATATTTCAAAATATCACTATTTCAAATGGGAAAACGGGCAAATCTTTTCGTTCACATAGTCAGAAAAAAACAACATATGAATCCAAATTAACATGTATTTATACTAAACTAATACAAAAATGACTACAAAAGATTTAGAAGTGAGTAGTTTTTCGAGATTTATGATTATACTGTAAATAGTAGTTTTTCGAGATTTACGATTATACTGTAAATACAGTAATCGTAAATCTTGTTAATCGTAAAAATTGTTACACGGTGTAATCGAACCGAAACATACACGTTGAAAGAGTTAAGTTACTTAATGGTGTCACTCAGATGTCCACAGCAGGTAATAAACACATGTATACAACAGTATTAAGTTATTATTCACAGAGGAACGAAGCCTGCAACATTGGCTTACTTTATCTGAACTTTTAAGATTACTTGCACTTAACCAGCTCAGTCGTACTCGTGAAGAAGTTCGACTGCCAGCCAGAAAGGGTTGAGAGAGGGTGAGGAGCTGCATCAGTTCCACAAGGCATTCAAGTAGCTGCAGGGCAGGTTTCCACAGGCTATGGTCCAATTGGCACACCAGCTCTTTCAAAACTGATGAAAGTGACTGGCCACGTTGGAAGCTTCCTGAAGAATATTCAGCCATTCAGTTCTGAAGAGGGGAAATCTGTTTTGCTGAAAATGATCCAGTTGTAGGAAGAGGGTCTGAATAAAACAACCATCATT
The DNA here is from genome assembly GCF_017654505.1 of Polyodon spathula. Classification (NCBI taxonomy): domain Eukaryota; kingdom Metazoa; phylum Chordata; class Actinopteri; order Acipenseriformes; family Polyodontidae; genus Polyodon; species Polyodon spathula. Next base: position 73,851,412 of record NC_054539.1, read on the forward strand.
TCAAGAAGCAACTGGACTAGACGAATAAAAAACACCCTATCAGTTGTTTACAACGGTGACAAAAATAGTTTGTCTTTTTTATTCTTTTTTTAAATAAAGTAAGTTTTGATAATTTGAATTCAGGAAAATATTTGTTATTCTTCCAAACCAAAAAGCAACAACAAAAAACCACATTAAAGGCCTTGAGTTCATGTTTCCTGTGTAACTGGAAGCTAGAGTATGTAGGATGTCAACTACAATAAAATTATATCAAATATAACACCTGGGAATAACGTGGAATTCTGAACCTAAAGAACGGGATTAACAGCTATTTGAATTATTATTTTAGTAACACACATCCCTCCCATGGCTCTAAATCACCCAATAATAATTCAAAATAAATAACACCTACCAATTGCATGAAAAATATACCCCATACAAGGTATGTCATTATGGGTTGGGTGTGTAATATATTCTCCTGCCCTGAGCACATGTTTTCTACTACAGTTGAATAAGTAGCACCTTTGAAATGCGTATACCTTTACACCTAGTAATGTGCAATGGAAACAACGCAGTGGAAGATTTTATAAATAATTGTTTCGTGTACATAAAACCTTGTTCTTCCTGTAATATAACTTTATTTAACAGAACTGAATAAACAGCCCGTATCTCGTCATTTAGTTTCCTGATTGCTGCACTACTGTAGCGATCTCTGTTCCCGCAGGCAGGGCGAGGCAATCCACACACAGGCGGAGAGCAGGCGAGAACCCGGGACCTCTCACACTAAAGAACAGCGCCGATACCGGTGTACAAAAGAGCCGATCTGTACCTCCCTGGACAACTGAGGAAGTCAGCACCTCCGGTCACTTTTTTTTTTTTTAAGTAACAAAAACGTTTGAAAAATTATACATCGCTTACCAGTGACATAGCACTTTGTGTTTGCTTAAATAACTGATGGTGTTAGCTTCCGCTAACAAGGGGCAGCAGCTGTAGTTATTTGCATTACGATTAGCAGGTCATTCGTGATCTCTTTGGTTCACAGCCGCAACCAGCTCCGCAGCAACTTTTCACAAGTGCGCTGGGCTGCGCAGGATCTGCACAGATTACTGCGGGTGAAGTTGAGTGACGTCACGCAGCGCATCTCTGCGATTCTGACTGCAACTGTGCTCGACGCCCACTTCAACTGCACTGCAGTGCGTCGCCTAGGCGAGACGCTAGACTAGACGTCGACAACGTCTGACACCTTTAGACGACATGAGAGAGAGAGGGAGAGAGAGAGGGAGAGAGAGAGAGAGAGGAGAGAGAGAGGGAGAGAGATGAGAGAGAGAGAGGGGAGAGGAGAGCCGAGAGAGAGAGAGAGAGAGGGAGAGTGAGAGAGAGGGAGAGAGTAGAGGAGAGAGAGAGAGAGAGTGCGAGAGAGAGAGGAGGAGAGAGGAGAGCGAGAGAGAGAGAGAGGAGAGGGAGGGAGAGAGAGAGAGAGAGAGAGCGAGAGAGAGGGAGAGGCAAGAGGAGAGGGGAGAGAGGAGAGAGGAAAGAGAGAGAGAGAGAGAGAGGGAGAGAGAGAGGGAGAGGAGGGCGAGAGAGGGAGAGCGAGAGAGAGGGAGAGGGAGAGGTAGAGAGAGAGAGAGAGAGAGAGAGAGAGAGAGAGGAGAGAGAGAGAGAGAGAGAGAGAGTGAGGAGAGAGATACCTATGCTAACCTCTCTCACCGCCCTCTCTCTCCCCATTCCCCCTCTCTTCTCGCTCCTCTCTCTCCTCTTTCTCTCTCGTCATGCATCAATGCTTCAGACAGATAATACATCCCCCCCCCCCCCGATCGTATCGAGGCCGTATATCACAGTAACGTACATATATATCCATCACTCTATCTCTCTCTAGCTCGCGCCCTATCTGAGTATAGAGCTCCTCTAACTCTCTCCCTCATCAATAGTCAATATCGTACTCATAGTATCTATCGCTAACGTATCTGAACCTCGCTCCCCTAGAGCGCTCTGCTCTCTCTCATCCCTTAGTATGATAATCTAGCGCCAGAGTCGACATCGAACTGCTACAAGCTGAGATCGCGCTACGGTACTAGTAGCGAGCTAGATAGAGACAGCGCCTAGAGGATGCAGATCTTCAGGGAAAGCACTCTACAGCGATGTAGACAGATAAAAGCAGAGAGAGAGTAAAGGATGGCTCAAGCCGAGCGTGAGAAGAGAAAGCTAGAGCAGATAAGATAAGAGCAGAAAAGAGAACGAAGAAGAGTAGAGAGCGGAGGAGATCGATGAGAAAGAGAAAGCGGAAGATGAGACGAGGAGAGAGAGAATAGAGAGAGAGAAAGGAGAACGCGGAAAAGAGAGGTGAAAAGAGCACGAGTAAAGCGAGAGGCTAAGAGGACCCCGCGCCCCTATCCGGGAGTAGGAGGATGAGAGAGCGCAATTACTGAAATGATGAATGGAGGCCAAAGACAGATAGACAGATGAGAGAGAGAGAACGACTCAAGCAGAGTACCGTATAAAAAGAAGAAGGACGCACACACGAGAGGAAGCTCTCTCTTCTCTCTCACCTGAGAGGGAGAGAGGAGAGGGAGAGAGAGGGAGAGAGGGGAGAGAGAGGAGAGAGAGAGAGAGAGAGAGGCGCAGGAGAGAGAGAGAGGGAGAGGAGAGAGGGAGAGGAGAGGAGAGAGAGAGAGGGAGAGAGGGAGAGAGTGAAGCGAGCAGAGAGGACGCCACGCGAGAGCAGACGCGCCCGCGCCCGCGTCAGAAAGCGAGCGAAAGGAGCGCCAGCGCCGAGCGCGAGAGGAACGGAGAGAGCGACACGAACGAAAGCAGTGGCGCGCGCGAGCGCGCGAGAGAGCCGAGCGCGACGCGCGCGCGCGGATCGAGAGAGTCGCAAGCGACGCGCGAGCCGCGCAACGCACCAAAAGCGCGTAGGACGAGGCGCGCGCGCTCAGCGCCGAAGCGCAAGAATAGAGCACGTGAGATCGAGACGCGAGCAGCGAGAGGTAGCACCGGCGCAAGAGCGCCACGAGTAGGCGCGAGAGCGCATCCGCTCGCGCAGCCCCGCGCGCTACGCGGCGCCATCGGCGCGACAGCGCGCGCCAGATCTAGCTGAGCGAGCGCGCGAGCCGCGCGAGCGAGGGCGAGCGCGCCCGCCCAGCGCGACGCGCCCGCGCGCACCCGGGCGCCCGGCGCGCGTCGAAGCGCGACCGCGCGCGAGACCGAGCCGCAACGCTGTCGCGACGCGCGCGAGAGAGCTCAGCCTCGCGACTTCGCAAGCGTTCCGCCGCCCCTAGACCGAGCGCGAGGCAACGCGAGAGCAAGCGCCGCCACGCGCGAGCGCGACAAGAGACGCTGAGTAACGCAGGAAAGGCGCGCAAGCAGCGCGAGCGCGGCGCATCGACGATGCGCCCGGCGGAGCAGAGCGCATCACCCGCATCACAGCGCACGACAGCATCGCGCGCCGGTAGGATCCGCGCCCGCGAGACGCGAGGAGAGAGAGAAGTGTGTTGTATTGAGCTGCGTGAGACTTATTCTGTGATGATACAATCGGGCGAGTTTTTTCTCTGAAAATCCCAGTTTTTTTTTTTCAACACAGGTGAAGAACTCTCCTTGTATGTATAGAACTTCAAAGTCCAGCCTGTCACTTTTCACAGCTCCAGATCTCTTGTCTAGTGAAGTAGTTTGGTTTGTCTCAATTAACTTTAAAGCCTTTACGTCTCCCTTCTTTTAATTTCGTTCTGTTTGCTAGCTCTATCAATTTCTTTCTTATTTTGGCTAATGTTCTTTTTTGCTCCTCCCCAGCAGTGATAAAACTTCCAGAAAACCTGTCAATTAAAATTCTTTGCAACCCTGCCACTGTGTATTTACCTAATCGGTATTTACCTTATCTCATCGAAGATCGCAAAAGAGTGAGCGCCATCGAAATGCTTTATGAAACGCATGCAGCGCCATCCCCTGCCTCTCCTGCATTTGACTTGGCGAACAAGCTGCAGCAGAAAAGGTGCATCGCGTAATAAAATAATTTATAGTCGGGGATTCTAGTCTCTCTATCCATATTTAAACATTGCCACATAAACAATGCCGTACGAAGAAAAAAAAAAAATTCATATCGTGAAATCTCACTAATCTGCTCAGAACCGAAATAAATGACCTTCGCTGGCGCGACTGTCTAAAATGGGGTCTGAATCACATTCCTGAGAACATGTTTGGATAAATGTTATTTTTAAAATACATTTTAAATTATGTATTTTTTTTATATGTGTGAAACTACAATTGTAGAGTGTGTTCGAATAAATTGTGAATATATGCACAACAGGCGGGCATCTTGAATTATGCTAAGGCTGACTTCAAATGTTCTGAGGTGTTGCTGCAAACTCGATCGAAGCTTATAAAAAATGCATTTGTAAGTCCGTTTTTGAAAACACAACCATTTAACTTGAAGGATTGCTGAATGTGGACAATGTTGTCTCTGTGTAACTATGACACCTAGTTGCAGAGTAAATAGAAAACAGAGGATTAAGGGATGGAAATAAGACTCCCATTGCATAGCAGTTAGTTCCATTCTTGATTTTACTATTCGTTTTTAATAAGATGCACCAGGCTACCTGTACTTTGTGGCTAATCAAGCACATATTAAAACCTGTAATGGATGGAACTGCTATGCAATAGGAGTCTTTATTTCCATCCCTGAGGATTAGACCTGCAATGTATCCTCTAAATACTGCCTTGTGCAGGTTTGCTAAGAAAACACATTAGAAGGTAAACTGAGCCACTGATGAATTTTCCCTTCAAGCACAATGAGATTATTCTTTGAGGTTTTCTGACATGCTAGATCTTCATTAATGTACATGTCCTTGTCTGTCTTTGTTTTTAACACAGTGCTGAAGATGTCATGTTTCAGAGCATTACTGGAGAACCTGAAACAGAGGCTCAAAGTGGATCTCTTCAGAGAAAGTGTCTGCCAGTATCCTGTGTTCTGTTTCTTCTGTTATCCACTGTTCTTTTAAACAGGTAAACTAACCTACGGATGGAAGCTAGTTCCTTTATTCCCAGTGGGCATTCTACCATGGGATATTGTGCTAAAATAAAAATGTTCACTGCAAATACATTTCTTAATATTGGATTCAGGTTCATATATTATATTTGGTAGTTTTCCCAAGTATTTTATATAACTGTTTAACTACTATGCAAATTCCATTTTAATGTATCTGAACTTTTTGCTGCCAAACTGTTAACTGCTATTAATGGTTAATTTCCTTTCCTTGCCATGTGCAATTTTTTAATCAAACTCTAAGGTAGCATATTGCAAAAAAAGTGCAACAGAGGTACCACTGCATTTATCTTAACGCACAGTCTAAATGTAAACTATTGTGTATGAGCTACTCATTTTGACCGATGGTTCCTTTTGGAGGAAATACAGATAATTCAAAATATTTGTACCCATTTATTCTGCACATTTTTATGTGGAGTAGAGATAAGTACATATGTTATTTCACATTGTAACATCTGTTCAATGTAGCATATATACAGTGCATACTGTACAAAATACTATCACTTAAAATAATTCTAGAACCTCTGTAAGCTTTTCTTATCTTGAAGTCTTTGAATGTCAAGAGCAGAGATCCTAAAACAGCTGTACACACTGAACAGTTTACATTTACATTTAATACAACCCAGTAAAAGACATAAAACAGATGCTTGGCTGACAATCTGAGCAACCAGAAACATGTTCTGCTTTGTGCAGCAAGGCATAAGTCTCCCCTGAATCTCAAAGTTGAAGTGATTAGCAGATGGAAGAGGTCCATGCAATCCAGGAGAGTAAACAATGTGGTCCTTCATCAATCACTACCAAGTCCTGTGCTTGTACAAAATATGATTTTGCACAGTCTGATACAATTCACCAAGGACTAACTGTCATACCACCCGTTTGTAAATATGGCCAATTGCCCCCAATTGATTTGTATGTGCCAGTATTCATTGAATGTGCATTGTCTTTTATTTTCTATAAAGATTTGTTCTCCCATTAGATGAATAGGACATCTTTCATTGAGCATGTGTGCTGTATTTTTTTTTAAAGACTGAATTATTAAATTGCCTCATAGAATCTTGAATTTACATTTCGTAATTTTGCTTTCCGGTATCTTCATTTTTTTTATGATTGTTTGGTCATTCCTTGTTGGAGTTGTCACATGTTACTGCTCATTAGGACCAGAATCTCTTCTGCCTAATATCCTGTTCACAATCAAACCTGCCCTGCCCCCTGCCCCCTGCCCCCTGCCCCTGCCCAGTAAGTGAAAGTGAGCTTCATGCATAACCATTTCCACCTAAATCTCTGTATTGCAAAATCTGGAGCTGCAAGAGTTACTTCCCCTGGGCATACCTGTGCAGTCTGTGGGAAAATAAAATGTAAACATCATAGGTATGTGGGATTTGATTTAACTGTGCTGTACTGTTAAAAACAGTGTTTGTTTTGGCTGTTAAGTCAATGCTGTGAACTATGATGAGGCTTTCAAGAGATTTCCTAAATGTATATACAGCTCTGGCCAGGCGTTTTGCATCGCCCTATAGAATTAACTCATTGTGCTTCATAAAATCAAATGAAACCAGTTGAATAATGTTACTTCAACATATTGAGTTACATACCGCTTTGTAATTTTCCACATACTTAATGAAAAACTGGCAATCTAACATTAAATATTTTCCTATTACGGCTTCCAGTTGACTTCTGCGATATCATTTTGTAGTTTCTTTGATTACATGATTGTGGCAAAGTGGTTGATAGTGTCCAGGTGCAGGTGATTAAAGAACAGACAGACAATTGTAATCCAGGTGAAACGGCTTGTTTTATTTATTTTTAAGTCCAGTGCCTGATTGCAAAACAAACAGTAAATAATAATGCTGGTCAGTAATACAGTGGCGTGTATTACTTACATTTATAATCCCCCAAGCTGGTCCCAAAATAATAGTCCCGTTCTTGTGTCCCCACATTAAACACAAAACACATACACAAGTCAGTTTAGTTTGTGAATTAGTGATTGTGGTACAATACAGTTTGCAGTGGTACAAGTGAAGTGCTGGCCCGGGTTTGTGCTGGCATCAGGCGATGGATTAGGATTCTCAGCCCCCCTTATATGCTGTCACGCATGACCCCCATGGTAAACGAACTCAGCTGCCTTTACAATCTGAAAAAGCTCAAAAGGTAAGGTAACATGTCAGAAACATTATTCTAAGTTTTTAAAGCTGTGATGTTACCACGTTACATTTGCAAAGGAGTCATCCTGCTAATGGAATAAATGAACCCATAATTTGGCCAATTCAAACTGATAACATGGAGCATTTTTCAGACTTGTTTTTTAACCTCTTGTAGTTCAACATTTGCAATGCGGTCTTAAATAAGCTTTAAAATATTTTACACATTTTCTTCCTTCCCCTAAGGTCTCTTACATTGCTTATTAAGAAATTCTATCCGTTTCAGTCTTTCTTTCATCTCTGGACTTTTTGTCCGATCCTGTAAGTATATTTGATAGTGATTCTTGAATTGATAAATTGCAATCCAAATTGCTAGTAATTGATACAAATGGGTTAATTGTGTGTATAATACTTTTCTATTATAGATTGTAAATGTTATTAGCCCTACCTTAAGAAATCCAGGCAATACCAAAGAAAAAAAAAAAAAGTGTTTTCATCTCCTTTTGTTCAATTTTACTGCAGACACTTTACTGCAGACTCTTTCCATGCTCTTTGATATCCAGTGTATCAGCAGGTATAGTCAGTACAGGACAGGACAGCCTCTTTCCATGCTCTTTGATATCCAGTGTATCAGCAGGTGTAGTCAGTACCAGACAGGACAGACTGAAAGGAAGTCCTTTGTTTATAAATCTGGTAACAGTCCCCAGGACTGAGCTTCTAACTAGCTCATCCGTGACAGCACGTGCTGTACGTAAAATCGTGAGGTAATTAAAAATGTTTTGCTTATACGTTATAATGTTTTGCGGTCTGCGCACTGGCAGCCCTTTTAAAGATATACAGTAATGTACCCGACCCGATCCCAACATTTGAAAGAAAAAAAAATATTAATAATTTAGAACTAGCAAGAAATTACTTGGTTGCAGTAGCAGCAGAACATTGGTTCGGTAAAGGCGGGCCCCCAGCCAAAACACTTTCACCCATGCATAGCACAGTGTTAGTTTGTGATAAAATGTGCTAACCATACTATCCTACCTACTGTCTTCTGATGAAAATGTGTTACTTTTTTATTGTTGTGAATTTTCAGATGCTGTGTTTTGTGAGAACAGTGAACCTCGCTCTTGTGAAGACAAACAAAAAAGCAAAAAGGACATTCAAGGTTTGTGCCAGAAAACCCTACCCCTATCCCTATGCCTATCCCTATCCCTAGCCCTAGCCCTAACCCTACCCCGAAACCTACCCCTACTCCTAACCCAAAATGACTAAAAGGTCATTGTGACAAAGGTAGTAGTAATATTACAAACTGGTTAATTCACTCCTGATTTGGTGTTTTTTCAGTAGGTTGGTAAAGGTATACTGACAGTTAAAAACATGAGTTATGTGGCAAAGGGTGTTTCATAAGGCTACCATTAAAAAGCAAAACATAAAGGTCCAAATTTTATTAAGGTATTTTTATTTATTTAATAATAATAATAATAATAATAATAATAATAATAATAATAATAATAATAATAATAACAACACTTTTGATGTTAGTAGTAACACACACCCTGCTGGGTATTCCTTTTCTTCTGGTTGTTTTGAGATTAAAAAGAAATAAGCTAAATCTACTGTTTCTCTAAGTGGTCTCTACCCCTGGTCCTCAGTGTCTAAAGATCTGGAACACATGTCAATGTGGACTAATCCAGGACCAGGGTTGGGGACCCCTGCTCTAACACCTCCTAAGAGAACTCTTCTCCTAAGGGAACACCCCTGTTGCGTAACAGATTTTTTTAAATTCTCTGGCTGAAGGAACAGGTACTTTGCTTAAAAAAAACACCTTCGTCGCATCGACAGCGATTCTTTCACAATGGATACAGTACTGTTTTGTAACCAGATAAATGATCACCGTCAATCTTAAATTAAAATGGATTTTCAGTCTTTTCAAAAGCTATTTGTCATCGCGAGATTGTCTTGAGGCACATTGATTGGTTTATTCAATCTTTCCACATGTGCACCTCATCGCTACAAAATGGCAAATAAACAAAACAGCAAAACATGCTGCTGTTTCTCTTGCTACAAAAAGTTGGAAATTGCTGAGCATTTTGGTGTATCCCGTTCTTGTGAGTTGCTTCACTATTCTGGTAAATAATGTGCATGTCTTGTATATTGCTGCATTTTTTTTTTAACTTGTGTAAAGGTGCTGTGTTAATTTAGTTTGACAGTTTATTAACATTAGTTTGTCTGTTATTTTATTATTATAGTTTATTAACATACACTTGCCTATTGCTTTTCTTTTACTTATTCAGCTCATTTGATATGTTGATGCATGTGCATCTTGACAAGTAATACACATGTATTTATGTATCGATTCATATTGTGTCAGGTGGTTAACTTCGTCTTAGAGAACACTTCGCTTGCTTGCCGAGGGGTATTCTCTTAGAGAACACTTCGCTTGCTTGCCGAGGGGTATTCTCTTAGAGAACACTTCGCTTGCTTGCCGAGCAGTGCTTGCTTGACTTTAGTTTCTCAGTATGTCAGCGTTTTGATACATGCCGTTTCGTTCTTCGTTAGCAGCATATGGCAGCTTAAATAAGACAATGAAAAACAAACCACGGCAACACAAAATCCTATACTTCCTTGGAAGGACAGCCCTGCATGAAATCCTGTATTTCCCTGGAAGGACAGCCCTGCATGAAATCATATATTTCATTGGAAGGACAGCCCTGCATGAAATCCTATGTTTCATTGGAAGGACAGCCCTGCATGAAATCCTATGTTTCATTGGAAGGACAGCTCTACACGGAATCCTATATTTCCCTGGAAGGACAGCCCTACATGAAATCCTATATTTCCCGTGAAGGACAACCCTGCATGAAATCCTATATTTCATTGGAAGGACAGCCCTGCATGAAATCCTATATTTCATTGGAAGGACAGCCCTGCATGAAATCCTATATTTTATTGGAAGGACAGCCCTGCATGATATCCTATACTTCCCTAAAAGGACAGCCCTGCATGAAATCCTATACTTCCCTAGAAGGACAGTCCTGCATGAAATCCTATACTTTCTTGGAAGGACAGCCCTGCATGAAATCCTATACTTCATTGGAAGGACAGCCCTGCATGATATCCTATACTTCCCTAAAAGGACAGCCCTGCATGAAATCCTATACTTCCCTAGAAGGACAGTCCTGCATGAAATCCTATACTTTCTTGGAAGGACAGCCCTGCATGAAATCCTATACTTCATTGGAAGGACAGTCCTGCATGAAATCCTATATTTCCCGTGAAGGACAGCCCTGCATGAAATCCTATATTTCCCATGAAGGACAGCTCTGCATGAAATCCTATATTTCATTGGAAGGACAGCCCTGCATGAAATCCTATATTTCATTGGAAGGACAGCCCTGCATGAAATCCTATATTTTATTGGAAGGACAGCCCTGCATGATATCCTATACTTCCCTAGAAGGACAGCCCTGCATGAAATCCTATACTTCCCTAGAAGGACAGTCCTGCATGAAATCCTATACTTTCTTGGAAGGACAGCCCTGCATGAAATCCTATACTTCATTGGAAGGACAGTCCTGCATGAAATCCTATACTTCCCTAGAAGGACAGCCCTGCATGAAATCCTATACTTCCCTAGAAGGACAGTCCTGCATGAAATCCTATACTTCATTGGAAGGACAGTCCTGCATGAAATCCTATACTTCCCTAGAAGGACAGCCCTGCATGAAATCCTATACTTCCCTAGAAGGACAGCCCTGCGTGAAATCCTATACTTTCTTGGAAGGACAGCCCTGCATGAAATCCTATACTTTCTTGGAAGGACAGACCTGCCAGATCAGTTTTCTCATTTATTCCATGGCTCTCTTCACTTTTTTAATTGTGCTGAACTGTGTGTGGATTTCGTGATGCAGACCAGTGGGTCTACTGGGCTACTAAAAAAAGCCTATTGTTTTTACATGGAACAGCTGTAGCTACACTGAACAAAAATATAAACGCAACATGCAACAATTTCAAAGATTTTACTGAGTTACAGTTCATATAAGGAAATCAGTCAATTGAAATAAATTCATTAGGCCCTAAGCTATGGATTTCACGACTGGGGATATAGATATGCATCTGTTGGTCACAGATACCTTAAAAATAAAGTAGTATACTAGTCAGTATCTGGTGTGAGCACCATTTGCCTCATGCAGCGTGACACATCTACTTTGGATAGAGTTGATCAGGCTGTTGATTGTGGGCTGTGGAATGTTGTCCCACTCCTTTTCAATGGCTTGCTGGATATTGGCGGGAACTGGAACACGTTGTCGTACACGTCGATCCAGAGCATCCCAAACATGCTCAATGGGTGACATGTCTGGTGAGTATGCAGGCCATGGAAGAACTGGAACATTTTCAGCTCCCAGGAATTGTGTACAGATCCTTGCGACATGGGGCCGTGCATTATCATGCTGAAACATGAGGTGATGGCGGCGGATGAATGGCACGACAATGGGCCTCAGGATCTCGTCACGGTATCTCTATGCATTCAAATTGCCATCGATAAAATGCAATTGTGTTCGTTGTCCGTAGCTTACGCCTGCCCATACCATAACCGCACGCGATAACATACACGCTGTCTGCCATCTGCCCGGTACAATTGAGACATCTGTGGCATTGTGTTGTGTGACAAAACTGCACATTTTAGAGTGGCCTGTTATTGTCCCCAACACAAGGTGCACCTGTGTATTGATCATGCTGTTTAATCAGCTTCTTGATATGCCACACCTGTCAGGTGGATGGATTATCTTGGCAAAGGAGAAATGCTCACTAACAGGGATGTAAACAAATTTGTGCACAAAATTTGAGAGAAATAAGCTTTTTGTGCATATGGAACATTTCTGGGATATTTTATTTCAGCTCATGAAACATGGGACCAACACTTTACATGCTGTGTTTATATTTCTGTTCAGTGTATATTGTGAAATCAGTAAGTGGGCCCTCAGTAATAAAGCGTTTTGGAACCTCGGGATCTGTCTGTCCCTCCCCCTGGCCTACCATTTCCCGTCCTTCTTTTCGGATAGAAGGCCTTGCTTCCACGTTTTCTCTCCCACTGCCCCTCCGTTGGGTCAGAGTCCACTTATTTTACCCATGCCTCTCCCCATTTTGATTGGAAGCGTCCACCAGTTATTTTGGGCATCTTCTTGACCCTGACCTTTTCTCCCTGCATCCTTTCTGCTGGGGACGCCATAGTGGCCTGTGTCAACCATGACTTTGCTACCCAAACCTGGCAGCAGGAGCCCTTCCCAGTACCCTTGCCCACTTTCCAATTCTTGTGATAGCAGTGATGTCTACCCCACCATCTCATGCACTGCTTCTCTGTTAACTTTTCTTTTTACAATGTCATTTCACTGAAGGGCAGCCCCAGCCTCGAGATCCCTAGAGGTTTCCCTTTAGAAATACTAGACTCAGTCAAGGGGTATCTCCTCTCTGCACTGGTGTTGGGTAGCACTTTGTCCTTGTTCCTAGTGCCAGCCTGGCCTCGGTTCCTTCTTGAGGGAGGAGAGCTGAACATGTCCTGCCTTCCCGTCCTCAGACCTTTCAAGTTGAAAATCAAGGGAAATACCTGTCAACCAGTAAAGAGAATCGAGGCTACTTTGGCCCAGGCCTCTCAATTTACTTTTATAATCCTTTCAATGCAGAGATTACTAACAAATAACAATTTGTTTTAAATGTTTTTATTTAATTCTTTTTTAAACAAAGTGGACATGTTTTCATACAAAGATTTTTTTAAACTGAATAGCTACAATAAACATGTTCATTATGTACAGTAAGCAAAGCATAAGGCACATTCTGAACTTCCTGAAAAGTATATCCCACAAATACGCAGGTTTATTGTGTTGGCACACACACCCACACTGGTATTTACATTTCTTTTTTTATAGCTGCTCTCTTGTGATGTGGGTCCTCACACATACCTTTGCAGGAGTTGAGAGTATCGATGAGTAATGCTGTACCTGCATTTAGAAAGCTGGCAGCCGGTTCAGTTTGCTTCTGGGAAATGATTGAACACACACACTGCATAGAGCTGCAGGATTTCTTTAAAATGCCTCAGTGAAAAAGACAACAGATGATTGGATCACTCTGTCCAGTACAAGAAGGGGTCATTTCACGCGTGGTGTTATTTTTACATTTATTTCTGTTTTTATTTTGTTTGATAATTCACTGATGGTGAAAATAGAATGTCTTTAAAAGATGGACTTAAAAGACCCAATATTCTACAATTTAGCATTTATTTCAGCTACGCATTTCAATATTTAGGGATATTTGTTGGAAAAATGATAAATTCTGAATGGGACAATGCTATTTTTATGTTTAATTGCAAGGTGTCCCCAAAACATCAATACCAAAGCTGCCCTATTGTGCTTAAAGTCTTTTTGTATTACATTATTGCAGTTTATTCTGCACAAAAAACATTTTCTATAGATATGACCACAATGCCAGAAGAGCTCCTCACCTAATATAATTACATCCATCCAATATTTCAGATAGTACAGTTACTGTTTTATAATGTGTAAAATATACACCTCTATACAGGTCCCCTTGCAGTATATATTTTGAATAAATATATATTATACTGTATCTGAACTGCTGTTGGGGACCTGCACATATATGTATGACTTTATGTAATGAAGAGAATAAGTGCAGTAATCTATATATCTATCTATCTCTATCTATCTATATATATATATTTTTTTCAATAACAGGTAGGAAACTAGGGTAGAGTTTAGTCCTCAGTACCCCATAAATGTTTAACTGTAGCTAAAAAGTGAACTATAATAAACTGGAGCTTAAGAGTGCGCAGAAGGCATGCATGGGAGCTGCTCCTCTACATTGTGAAAGCCAAGAAAAACGCCAGTGATAGCAGCACCGTCTTCAAGTGTGCTTTGGAGATGAGCCCGGTGGGGACAGAACCTGAAAACAGAATCCGTCCTTCCACTGCTGGATAAACCTTCTTCATTGCAGAAATGTAATCTGAGACAACAGATATGTCTTGATCTCCTGAAAGAAAAGTAAGAAAAACACACGTAAGGGCTTTCTCAGCCAAACTGCCTGTCTAGGACTGGTACCTCATGCTGGGTTGGGCTGCTTGAAAAGTTACAGACACTGCATGCTTCTGGAAGGTGTAAGGGATTAACCGCACAGCCAAGATCGGAAAAATCCAGTTTACTATTATATTACCAGTATACTACCCAGAAGAAACCATAGCAGAATCTTTCTGGGAGCATTGTCAGCAATGGCAATACAATGGATCTGAAACACTGGATACAGTAGCACACTGGCATGGTACTGCAAAGTACAACAGAAGTGTTGGGGAAGTTACTTTTAAAAAGCAATCCATAACACATACAAGTTACTAGAACAGAATTAGAACTATTTACAATAAATAGAACTTATATATAACGATGTACAGTTATAAATAGTTACTTCTCAGGCACAGTTTTTATTTTCCAGAGATTTTTTTTCAGTTTGGTCAATCTGCAACTCGAAATATTCATCAAAGAGTAAGTAGTGGGGTCCCAAAAAAATATAGCGCTATACGTCCCCTACTACAACTTTTCATTGTTAACATCCTGACAACTTTTGACACTTGTCTGTTTCAAAGCTCTTTTCAAAATGTCTGCTCTAGTGCACTGGGGTTTGAGATCTGCTCTAAATTACTGCAGGAAGCGATTAAAAAAACTCCATAACACAAGAGCTTTGGTTTTGCTGTTCTGTACCACATCATGGATCATTATTGCTGTGTTACCTGTTTGACAATGTCGGCAGTAATCCTTACGCTATCAGTGCACTATAGCGGACATTTGAAAAATAGCTTTGAAACAAACTTTAAAGTTTTAAGTGTAAAAAGTTGTCAGGATGTTAAACAATGAAAATATATGACAAGTATGTTATTTTAGCAGTTGTAGCAATACTCCTTCAAGAGCTATCGATCCCACTGCTCCCCCCGATGGCAGGATAATGTAAAAAGTATAACGATTATTATATGAATCAATTCACGTTGACTTTTTCCTTTTCTCATTAAAAAATAAAACCTACTACAAAAATAATAGTAAATACATTTCACAGTGCTGCTGGGCAATGTCCCGCCTTCCTGACTTGCATCTATCATTGATTCGTTCTGAATACTTTAAACCTGCCCCAACTACTGAGTGACAGCACATTTCTATTGGAGACTCTGCTTGCAAGATTTAAAACAAGATTACAATCAGTATGGAGACTTGTTAGCGGGATTTAAAACTGTATTACAGTTAAAATACGGAGGATTTAAAACAGAATTGTGGCAAAATGTACAAAAATGTCTACACACAAAAACCCCAGAAGAATGTTCCCGTGACCATAGGGCTTTCGTTGTGGAAGACAGCAAAGGAAAGAAGGTACAATTTAAGTGTGCAAGTACTGTCGAGTTACTACTATACATATTCTGACAGAAAAAAAAAACACTCAAGCAATTTGGGAAGTAACCGAAAACACTAGTTTCATACAGTATATCAAAAATGAAAGCCCCCCAAAAAAACGATTTACATATAACTCAAAAACAGTTAAAAATAAGCACTGAAAAATACAATTAATAAAACCCCCAAAACCAAAGCCCTAATTATATTTAATGCGTTAATAAACTTCCAGCCATGTATAATAATAATAATAATAATAATAATAATAATAATATTTTCTTTTATGCAGCATTATCAACCATAGAGAGTTAAGGATTCAAAAGAGCTTGAGAGGATTTCAGGCAGTTGAGAGCAAGAGAGTGCTTTGTCAGATTGTGCTTTTCATCTTTATTTAAAAATGATTTCTGTGAAGTGGTATTGTTTATATATTGGCTATGCTGCTTTAGTAGTGACTTCAATATAATGCATACTGTGAGCTTTGTAGGTTTGAAAGTGCATTGAAAAAAGTTATTGAAGTTTTGTTGTAGTTTTTAATTAGAAATTTTAAAAAAAACACAATTTAAAATCAGGAACCTTTTTGTGACTTTTTCCCTCTAAAAATATTAGTCATATTCAAATATCGAACTGACAATCAAATCGATTATCACTGTAAAAGTGATAATCACTCATCAATATTAAACATGTTTTGGTAGTCTCAAACTTGAAATGCACAACAAGTAGACAAGTCTTAGTGTTTGTATCTAGGTATTATAGTAGAGTTGGGGAAGGAGAGAGAACAAAAATGTACTCTTGGGGTTGGATATAAGACTACATCCCCCAGAATGCCATGGGAGTGAGCCAGGATGAGTTTCACCTGACCCTAATTTAACGAGGGACATCTGGTCTATAAGCAGGAAAGAAATAGTTGGTCTGTCTGTGTGAAGGCCGGTGAAGAGACCTGAGAGGGTGAACCTGTGTGGTTCTCTTGAAAATGTAAGAGGTACTGTGTTGAACTGTGTACCGTGTGGTTCTCTTGAAAATGTAAGAGGTACTGTGTTAAATTGTGAACCTGTGTGGTTCTCTTGAAAATGTAAGAGGTACTGTGTTGAATTGTGTACCGTGTGGTTCTCTTGAAAATGTAAGAGGTACTGTGTTAAATTGTGAACCTGTGTGGTTCTCTTGAAAATGTAAGAGGTACTGTGTTAAATTGTGAACCTGTGTGGTTCTCTTGAAAATGTAAGAGGTACTGTGTTGAATTGTGTACTGTGTGGTTCTCTTGAAAATGTAAGAGGTACTGTGTTAAATTGTGAACCTGTGTGGTTCTCTTGAAAATGTAAGAGGTACTGTGTTGAATTGTGTACCGTGTGGTTCTCTTGAAAATGTAAGAGGTACTGTGTTAAATTGTGAACCTGTGTGGTTCTCTTGAAAATGTAAGAGGTACTGTGTTGAATTGTGTACCATGTGGTTCTCTTGAAAATGTAAGAGGTACTGTGTTGAATTGTGTACCGTGTGGTTCTCTTGAAAATGTAAGAGGTACTGTGTTAAATTGTGAACCTGTGTGGTTCTCTTGAAAATGTAAGAGGTACTGTGTTGAATTGTGTACCATGTGGTTCTCTTGAAAATGTAAGAGGTACTGTGTTAAATTGTGAACCTGTGTGGTTCTCTTGAAAATGTATGAGGTACTGTGTTGAATTGTGTACCGTGTGGTTCTCTTGAACCAGTAAATAGCTTATAGTTGAAGGATTGAGAAAAGTGTAGTTAGTGGTTACAGTGTTTTGCTTAAACCTTTTTGTTTTGTGTAAATAATAACATTGCTAAACTTAGAACATAAGAACTTAAGAAAGTTTACAAACGAGAGGCCATTCGGCCCATCTTGCTTGTTTGGCTGTTAGTAGCTTATTGATCCCAGAATCTCATCAAGCAGCTTCTTGAAGGATTCCAGGGTGTCAGCTTCAACAACATTACTGGGGAGTTGATTCCAGACCTTCACGATTCTCTGTGTAAAAAAGTGCCTCCTATTTTCTGTTCTGAATGCCCCTTTGTCTAATCTCCATTTGTGACCCCTGGTCCTTGTTTCTTTTTTCAGGTCGAAAAAGTCCCTTGGGTCGACATTGTCAATACCTTTTAGAATTCTGAATACTTGAATTAGGTCGCCGCGTAGTCTTCTTTGTTCAAGACTGAACAGATTCAATTATTTTAGCCTGTCTGCATATGATATACCTTTTAAGCCTGGAATAATTCTGGTCGCTCTTCTTTGCACTCTTTCTAGAGCAGCAATATCCTTTTTTATAGAAAAGTGACCAGAACTGAACACAATATTCAAGATGAGGTCTTACTAGTGCATTGTACAGTTTTAACATTAATTCCCTTGATTTAAATTCAACACTTTTCACAATGTATCTGAGCATCTTGTTAGCCTTTTTTATAGCTTCCCCACATTGTCTAGATGAAGACATTTCTGAGTCAACAAAAACTCCTAGGTCTTTTTCATAGATTCCTTCTCCAATTTCAGTATCTCCCATATGATATTTATAATGTACATTTTTATTTCCTGCGTGCAGTACCTTACACTTTTCTCTATTAAATGTCATTTGCCATGTGTCTGCCCAGTTCTGAATCTTGTCTAAATCATTTTGAATGACCTTTGCTGCTACAACAGTGTTTGCCACTCCTCCTATTTTTGTGTCGCTTGCAAATTTAACAAGTTTGCTTACTATACCAGAATCTAAATCATTAATGTAGATTAGGAATAGCAGAGGACCTAATACCGATCCCTGTGGTACACCATTGGTTACCACACTTCATTCTGAGGTTTCTCCTCTAATCAGTACTTTCTGTTTTCCACATGTTAACCACTCCCTAATCCATGTACATGTGTTTCCTTGAATCCCTACTGCGTTCAGTTTGTGGAAAAGTACAGAGCAGTTTAGAAGCAGTTTGAAAGCAGGTTGACGGATGCAGAAGAAACTAAACTTAAAAAAAAATAAAAAAAACCCTCAACATGGTCTTCAAGCCAGTAATCTGTGACACCTGCTTGATGTGGGAAATCCGAGAAAACCCAGCGGAGCTAAACCAAGTGTGCGTAAAGTGCCGCGCGATCCAGGGCTTGCATAAACTAGTAAGTACACTAGAAATGGAGCTGGAAGAAGTGAGACAGCAACAGGATCTTGAGGAACTGGCACACCCACAATTCATGGAAGTCTGCATCACCCCTAACAGACTGAAAGCCACTAGGGAGATAGAAGGTCAGAACAGCTGGGTTCAGGTAGGCAGAAGCAGGGAAAAAAAGAAACTTCGTCAAACACAACCACCAGAAATCAAAACAACCAACAGATCTGAGCCACTTCAGAATTTTGATGAGCAGAACCAACAACAAGAGAATGAAAGGAACAACATCCAGGACCCTATTGAGAGTGGTGACCAGACAGCAAAAAGAAGGGAGGTCATGATTGTTGGGGACTCCATATTGAGAAACGCAGCAAGTTCAATTCGCAGTTTGGACCCCCTTACTACAACTGTGTGCTGCCTTCCGGGAGCCTTGGTCAAGCACATCACTGAGAACGTGGACAGGCTCCTAGAACGAACAGGAGACGACCCGGTAGTAGTCATCCACATCGGTACAAACAACATTGGAAGAGACAGACCAAAATCCCTGCAAAACAAATTCAGAGAGCTAGGAAGGAAATTAAAAGAGAAAACCAAAACTGTGGTATTTTCTGGTATACTACCGGCACCTTGCAAAGGACCATATGGACAGCTGGAAATAATTAATCAAAACGCATGGCTGAAGACGTGGTGCACACGGGAAGGCTTCACCTATCTTGATCATTGGACCACATTCTACAACGAGGTCTATCTGTATAGACGGGATGGACTGCACTTAAATAACAAGGGAACCAGTCTACTTGAAGAAAAAATCCTCGAGCAGGTTCAGAAGCATTTAAACTAGAAAAGAAGGGCGGAGAAATCAACAAAAAACTAAATTGCCAAAATGGTTTAATAGATCAATTAATAAAAATACTCAGCGAAAAAAGGCACTTTACAGAGCATTAGAAAAGGACCAAAAAGAAAGTACACAGAAAGAGTACACGGAACTGCAAACGCAAGTCAAAAAGGAAGTTAGAAAGGCCAAGAGATAAATAAAAATGAACATTTCTAAGGGAGCTAAAACCAATTCCAAAATGTTTTTCCAATATTAAAACAGCAAGAGAGCATTCAAAGAGGAGATTAAATGTTTAAGCGATACAAATGGCAAAATCGTAGATGAAGAAAAAAAAATAGCAAATATATTAAATGATTACTTTTCACAAGTTTTTACAAAGGAAGATACTGACAACATGCCCCACATGTCATTCAGTTCCTATCCAGTTTTAAATAACTTTAGCATAACTGAGGCAGAAGTGTTAAAGGGACTAGGAGCTCTTAAAATAAACAAATCCCCTGGGCCGGATGAGATCCTCCCAGTAGTACTCAAAGAAATGAAAGAAGTAATTACAAACCGCTAACCAAGATCATGCAGCAGTCTCTTGACACAGGGGTGGTACTGACAGACTGGAAAATTGCAAACGTAATACCGATCCACAAAAAGGGAAACAAAACTGAACCAGGTAACTACAGACCAGTAAGCCTGACTTCTATTATATGCAAACTTATGGAAACTATAATAAGATCCAAAATGGAAAATTACCTATATGGTAACAGGGTCCTGGGAGACAGTCAACATGGTTTTAGGAAAGGGAGATCGTGTCTAACTAACTTGCTTGATTTTTTTGAGGATGCAACATTGATAATGGATAATTGCAAAGCATATGACATGGTTTATTTAGATTTCCAGAAAGCTTTTGACAAAGTCCCGCACAAAAGATTAATTCTCAAACTGAACGCAGTAGGGATTCAAGGAAACACATGTACATGGATTAGGGAGTGGTTAACATGTAGAAAACAGAAAGTACTGATTAGAGGAGAAACCTCAGAATGGAGTGTGGTAACCAGTGGTGTACCACAGGGATCAGTATTAGGTCCTCTGCTATTCCTAATCTACATTAATGATTTAGATTCTGGTATAGTAAGCAAACTTATTAAATTTGCAGACGACACAAAAGTAGGAGGAGTGGCAAACACTGTTGCAGCAGCAAAGGTCATTCAAAATGATCTAGACAAGATTCAGAACTGGGCAGACACATGGCAAATGACATTTAATAGAGAAAAGTGTAAGGTACTGCACGCAGGAAATAAAAATGTACATTATAAATATCATATGGGAGATACTGAAATTGGAGAAGGAATCTATGAAAAAGACCTAGGAGTTTTTGTTGACTCAGAAATGTCTTCATCTAGACAATGTGGGGAAGATATAAAAAAGGCTAACAAGATGCTCGGATGCATTGTGAAAAGTGTTGAATTTAAATCAAGGGAAGTAATGTTAAAACTGTACAATGCACTAGTAAGACCTCATCTTGAATATTGTGTTCAGTTCTGGTCACCTCGCTATAAAAAAGATATTGCTGCTCTAGAAAGAGTGCAAAGAAGAGCGACCAGAATTATTCCGGGCTTAAAAGGCATGTCATATGCAGACAGGCTAAAAGAATTGAATCTGTTCAGTCTTGAACAAAGAAGACTACGTGGCAACCTAATTCAAGTATTCAAAATTCTAAAAGGTATTGACAGTGTCGACCCAAGGGACGTTTTCAGCCTGAAAAAAGAAACAAGGACCAGGGGTCACAAATGGAGATTAGACAAAGGGGCATTCAGAACAGAAAATAGGAGACACTTTTTTACACAGAGAATTGTGAGGGTCTGGAATCAACTCCCCAGTAATGTTGTTGAAGCTGACACCCTGGGATCCTTCAAGAAGCTGCTTGATGAGATTCTGGGATCAATAAGCTACTAACAACCAAACGAGCAAGATGGGCCGAATGGCCTCCTCTCGTTTGTAAACTTTTTTATGTTCTTATGTTCTTTTGTGTGGGACTTTGTCAAAAGCTTTCTGGAAATCTAAATAAACCATTACTAAACTTGCAGTTCTTTTGTCTGTATCTGCTATTTGAAGGGTGCAAAACAGCTAAAGCAGATGAGTGTTTATAAACTCAATAAGGAATGTAAACAGGGAACCTTTCTACTGTACATTTTTTCCAGCTTCACTGTTTTATCTTTCAACTTTGTTGTGCCAAGAAGGATCCTGCAGTTCTGCAATATTTCCATCTTCACCTTGTCCAAAACAAACCAAGCTGAGCAGTCTGTTCAACTTGGCTTCTTGCATATAATAATATCTATTTTTGTATAGCACCTTTCATAGTGGACCACCATCAGAAAGCGCTTTAAGAGAAATGCTGGGAACTGTGCATTATATGCAGTCACTTACAATAGGACATTGATTTACTATCTCATCTGCATATTGAGTCAGTCAGTGGCAGAGCTGGGATTTGAACTTTCTGGTTACAAGCCCTGGACTTTAACCACTGGACCACACTGCCTCCTTATGTGGTTTTTGTTCCCTATTTAACTTTTGCTGAGCTGTACCTATGAGATTCAGTTCCTAGTTGCAATATGAGTGCTTAAAATGAGTAAATAAGTTGTCCTCCACTCATGACAAACCTAACTTTAAACCTACCTACACTTTTTGACAACATACAAAACGTTGCGGGTCATGTGACAAGTGTTTGCAACAGCATTAAGGCCACAGCGCTGAGTTTACGCCGGCCTTAAAATTGCCCCGTATGTATCATGACATGTTTGGCAAGTTAAGGCTGTATTAGCACTGCTAAAATGCGCTCTGCAGCTCATTAGCCATGCACTTTAAGGTGTGTCAAGCCTTAATTATATGCATGGACAAATTGTAGGTGGAGCTATTTGTAAATGAAGTCTGTGATATTATAATGAGATTTATGAAGCTACAGAACAGCTGCGTTGGCTCTAAAATGGAACACAAACAAGTTTGATTCCAAATTGGTCTTATATGAGCACAAAGAAAGTTAGAAAGCAGCTGATCGGAAAGAGCAATATGGCAGCAGTCTCAACGTATTTCTTACGATGGAGAGTGCACGCTCCTAACCTGCCTGAACAGGGAGAGTAATGTGAAGAAGGGAGAGTATTTAGGGTCAGCATTACCCTTTCTCATCTCCCTGAGGATGAATTTATAGCTTGATACCAGCTATTTCTTTATGTACAATTGTTTGTTTTAGTAGTTTAATAAACTTGGTTCAATGAAGTTATCCTTTTCATTATGTATATTTTGGTTTTACCTGTCATCTAATAATAATATAATATAAAGTCAAGACACTTAGTCAACACAGGTCTCTTCTGCCTCTCCAGATGATCTACCTATTGCTCAATTGAGGTAGCCCATTTAGAGGAGAGGCACTATTTTTCAGAGTAGTCTGTTAATCTGTGCTACTGGTAGACCATTTTGAGCACTGGTGCAGCGCATTTAAGCATTTAAATGTAGCAGGTTACACTGTGGCCTCATTAATTTTGGGCCAGTAAATACATTCGGGATGGGGTAAGAGTTGTGGAGAAAGCATATAGTTTCGAGACTGCTAAACTGTTTTGTTTTGTAGAAAATTAGGAGCCAGGGAGCTACTGCCACGGAGCCAGCACACACCTCAGAGCACCATTATCACAGCACAGCAAAAACCGCAGAACACCACTATCACTGCACAAACCCCAGAGCACCACTATCACTGCCCAGCACAAACCCCAGAGCACCACTATCACTGCACAAACCCCAGAGCACCACTATCACTGCACAGCACAAACCCCAGAGCACCACTATCACTGCACAGCACAAACCCCAGAGCACCACTATCACTGCACAAACCCCAGAGCACCACTATCACAGCACAGCACAAACCCCAGAGCACCACTATCACTGCACAAACCCCAGAGCACCACTATCACTGCACAGCACAAACCCCAGAGCACCACTATCACTGCACAGACCCCAGAGCACCACTATCACTGCACAGCACAAACCCCAGAGCACCACTATCACTGCACAGCACAAACCCCAGAGCACCACTATCACTGCACAGCACAAACCCCAGAGCACCACTATCACTGCACAAACCCCAGAGCACCACTATCACTGCACAGAGCACCACTATCACCACAAACCCCAGAGCACCACTATCACTGCACAGCACAAACCCCAGAGCACCACTATCACTGCACAAACCCCAGAGCACCACTATCACAGCACAAACCCCAGAGCACCACTATCACTGCACAAACCCCAGAGCACCACTATCACTGCCCAGCACAAACCCCAGAGCACCACTATCACTGCACAAACCCCAGAGCACCACTATCACTGCACAGCACCCCAGAGCACCACTATCACTGCACAAACCCCAGAGCACCACTATCACTGCACACAAACCCCAGAGCACCACTATCACTGCACAAACCCCAGAGCACCACTATCACTGCACAGCACAAACCCCAGAGCACCACTATCACTGCACAAACCCCAGAGCACCACTATCACTGCACAGCACAAACCCCAGAGCACCACTATCACTGCACAAACCCCAGAGCACCACTATCACTGCACACAACCCCAGAGCACCACTATCACTGCACAAAACCCCAGAGCACCACTATCACTGCACAGCACAAACCCCAGAGCACCACTATCACTGCACAAACCCCAGAGCACCACTATCACTGCACAGCACACCCCAGAGCACACTATCACTGCACAAACCCCAGAGCACCACTATCACTGCACAGCACAAACCCCAGAGCACCACTATCACTGCACAAACCCCAGCACCAAACCCCAGAGCACCACTATCACTGCACACAACCCCAGAGCACCACTATCACTGCACAAACCCCAGAGCACCACTATCACTGCACAGCACACCCCAGAGCACCACTATCACTGCACAGCACAAACCCCAGAGCACCACTATCACTGCACAGCACAAACCCCAGAGCACCACTATCACTGCACAGCACCCCAGAGCACCACTATCACTGCACAGCACAAACCCCAGAGCACCACTATCACTGCACAGCACAAACCCCAGAGCACCACTATCACTGCACAGCACAAACCCCAGAGCACCACTATCACTGCACAAACCCCAGAGCACCACTATCACTGCACAGCACAAACCCCAGAGCACCACTATCACTGCACAAACCCCAGAGCACCACTATCACTGCACAGCACAAACCCCAGAGCACCACTATCACTGCACAGCACAAACCCCAGAGCACCACTATCACTGCACAGCACAAACCCCAGAGCACCACTATCACTGCACAGCACAAACCCCAGAGCACCACTATCACTGCACAGCACACACCCCAGAGCACCACTATCACTGCACAGCACACACCCCAGAGCACCACTATCACTGCACAGCACAAACCCCAGAGCACCACTATCACTGCACAGCACACACCTCAGAGCACCACTATCACTGCACAGCACACACCCCAGAGCACCACTATCACTGCACAGCACACCCCCAGAGCACCACTATCACTGCACAGCACACACCCCAGAGCACCACAGCACCACTATCACTGCACAGCACACACCTCAGAGCACCACTATCACTGCACAGCACACACCCCAGAGCACCACTATCACTGCACAGCACAAACCCCAGAGCACCACTATCACTGCACAAACCCCAGAGCACCACTATCAGCACCACTATCACTGCACAGCACACATCTCAGAGCACCACTATCACTGCACAGCACAAACCCCAGAGCAACACTATCACAGCACACACCTCAGAGCACCACTATCACTGCACAGCACAAACTTTTACGGTTTTGCCCGCAGAGTACACTGTTGTCCGTGGGCTGCCTATCAACAATGATAAAAACAGCACCACGGAAATACCAAAGCTGGTAAGTGGAATAACTGCGGGCGCACTCGCAGGTGCTCAAAATAATATAGAAAACAGAAGGCGAAAAGAACAAGGGAAAATAAAACAGTAATAAAACTACAAATAAAAGGTGCTACACTCGGCAGCGTTATTCCGGTCGCCGCTACCCGCACGACCCGGATCACCGCCCTACTCTGTCGGCTCCCTGCCTGCTCTAAACAATAGTTCGGGGTCTGCCCAAGGGTTCCCCACTGTCACTCTCTGACTTGTTCGCTGTTCCGAGCTGGTCTCTCCGTCCTTGACCACCGCTTCCACACACACACAGTGCGTCTACAAAGGCAGACCTGAGGAAACAGCAGAGCGTTATTTTATAGGACCAACAATCCCCCAAGACTCGCCTCCCAGCCATTCAGAGAGGGGGAAAGTCCACACACCCACTTTCCCACCTCCCCGTGTCACTGCCATGACTCACAGGCGGTTGTTGGATGACTGCCGCCCTCTTCCTGCAGCCCTGTGGACACGCCAGCAGAGTCAGCACAGATCTCTCCCTGTTACAGTGCCGTTGAGAGGGTAAATGGGCAAGACAAAAGATTTAAGTGTCTTTGAACGGGGTATGGTAGTAGATGCCAGGCGTGCCTGTTTGAGTGTGTCAAGAACTACAATGCTGCAGGGTTTTTCACGCTTAGCAGTTTCCCGTGTGTATCAAGGATGGTCCACCACCCAAAGGACATCCAGAAATTGCAGAAAATTGGTTGAAAATGGCTCATTGATGAAAGAGGCCCAAGGAGGTTGACACAAATTGTGCAAAGCAACAGAAGGGCTACAGTTAGTCAACTGACAGTCCAGTACAACATTGGTGCCGAAAGACCCATAAAAGAATGCACAACTCATCGTACCTTGACACGAATGGGGTATGGCAACGGACAACCCAACCATCTTTCAGCAAAACACAAGAAACTGCGGTTGCAGTGGGGTAAGGAATGAACACACTGGACACGGGATGATTGGAACAACATTTTCTGGTCTGATGAATCCCGGTTCCTGCTGTTTCACGCTGATGGGAGGACTAGGGTATGGAGAAAACCACATGAGTACATGCATCCATCATGCCGTGTGCCAACACAGCAGGCTGGTGGTGGTGGTGTGATGGTGTAGGGTGTGTTTTCAAGGCACACAATGGGCCCCTTGATAAAAGTGGAGCAACGTTTGAATGCCACAGGATATCTGAACATCATTGCCAATCAGGTGCCTCCCCTCATGGCAGCAGTGTATCCATCTGCTAATGGATTTTTTTTTCAGCAGGATAATGCCCTATGCCACAAGGCTAGGATTGTCCAGAAATGGTTTCACGAACAAGACAGTGAATTCAGCTTACTGCAGTGGCCTGCCCAGCCACCAGATCTCAATCCAATTGAGCATCTGTGGGATGAGATGGAATGAGCTATTCGGAGTAAAACATAACATAACATAACCAAGTAGGACATATTTCAGTTTTAACAGAAATCAAACCGATATTCAGATGTGTGTTTTTTTTAAGAAAAACAACTGCATCACAGTCAACTATTGTTCTCTCTCCTCTTCTTGTCCCGCCCCATAGCAACCAATACACATTTCTGATTCGCTGGTATAGTACTTCCCTGACCTCCCAACTACCACCTAATAGGCTCTCGTTAACTGTCAGTAAATGTATACAAGCATCAAAACACACACGAGTATAGTGCTGCAGATCGGAGTCTCCAATAGCGTCGCTTCTAAAATGCCTTAAATCATGTAATAAAATACTGCAGCGTTTGTAAAGCACAGTATATTTAATAAAGGCCACCCTCATGTAATCACCACCCTCGTTTAAGAGCCTCAGTCATTTTGATCAATTTGAAGTAATTTGGTGTGTGTGTGTATATATATATATATATATATATATATATATATATATATATATATATATATATATATATATATATATATATACACACACAGTGGTTTGCAGAAGTATTCAACCCCCTGCAAAGTTTTCACATTTTCTTGGCACTCCACATTGATAAAGTTAAAAAATACATATAGAATATAAATAAGTAAGATTTACAGAGAAAAACAGATTAATCTCAGTTGCACAAGTATTCAACCCCTTTGCTAGTGCAGCCCTAAATCAGCTCAGGTGCAAATGATTTGTTTGAAAGATCACAAAATTTGTGAAATGGTTTCAGCCTGTGTGTACTCAAAGTGGTTTAACTTGGAGACAATTTCCCTCAGGTATATAAACACTTTCAAGCTGCATCTCACATAGTGATCCAACAAAGAAACCAGGGATAAAGTGGTAGAGAGGCACAGAGCAGTAGAAGGGTACAAGAACATTTCAACAGGCGTTGATTATCCCTCTCAGCACAGTGAAGTCCATCATTAAGAAGTGGAAGATGCATCATATCACCCAGACACTGCCCAGATCAGGTCGCCCTCCCAAACTGAGCATCCGGGCAAGCAGGAAACTGGGTTGGGATGTCACTCTGAAGCCAACAATGACCTTGAGAGATCAGCAAAGTTCTGTGTCTGAGATGGTAGTCAATGTTCACGCATCAACAATAAGCCAGTCCCTACACAAAGCTGGCCTGTATGGACGGGTGGCAAGAAAGAAACTATTACTCAAAAAGCCTCATCTTAAAGCATGTATGGAGTTTACGAAAAGCATGTAGATGATACTGCATACATGTGGGAAAAGGTTTTGTGGTCAGACGAGACGAAAATTGAACTTTTCGGTCTAAATTCCAAGCGTTACGTCTGGCGCAAGCCCAACAATGCACATCACCCAGGCAACACCATCCCAACTGTCAAGCATGGTGGTGGCAGCATCATGTTATGGGGATGCTTTTCTTCAGCAGGGACTGGGAAGCTTGTCAGAACAGAGGGGGGAATGGATGGTGCAAAGTACAGGCAAATCCTTGAGGAAAACCTGTTTGAGTCAGCCAAGGCTGAAACTGCTGAGGAAATTGACGTTCCCCACCAAACTTATCAGAACTGGATCAATTTTCCAGTGTAGAATGGGCAAAAATTTCACCATCCTACTGTGCAAAGCTAGTAGAGACCTATCCAAAAAGACGCATAGCAGTAATTGCTGCAAAAGATGCTTCTACCAAGTACTGACTTAAGGGTCTGAATACTTATGCAACCAGTACATTTCATTTTGTATATTTTCTTTGCAAGTTTTGCTGACATTTAACCTCTTCCACATATAACAGTGTTCAGTTTTACCACTACAGCTTTGAATAAAAAAAGTTAGTTTGAAAAACTGCATGCATTATTTCTAATTCAACAAAATGTGACATTATTGGTAGGGGGTGAATACTTCTGATATTTTTCTATTATATATAATCTATAAAGCTGTACTTAGTTTATGTGCTGTGGATTAAGAAACAGATCCTGACGCAGTGGCACTGACGTCTGTGACAGGTGTTCCCAGGCTATGAGAACACTTACTGGTATTCTGCTAATAGAGTTGAATGCTTTACCACTGGACCATTTTAGATGAAATGAGTGTTTGAGGCTACTATTTATTCCAAGCCATTTCTCCTCAAAGTTATATAGCCTGTAATTATGCACCTTTTTTTCTCTCATTCTGTTCTATAGTATCTGGGGGGGGGGACTTAAAACACAAAAAATTCTTAGCATTTGTAAAAAGTAACATTTTTAAATCTATAAAAAGAATGGCAGCAATAATGCATATTAAATGTGTAGGACGTGTAAGGACAAGTAAAGAAAACACGAGGAACACAGATCATTTCCGAAAACAAACACATTCAACATATGTTTGTGCAATGTCTAAGGCATGCCTAATTAAATGCTTACCAGTGTCATGTTTGAGCTTCTCTTCTTTTATCATGGCAAAGCCATCTCCTCCGGCCACTATGTAGGACGGAATGACAACCTTGTAACTTTTGTTGATGTCCAGGGGCTCATAATACGGCACACGGCATTTAGTGCACAGAACCTCAAGCTTCTTCACTCGTTGTCCTGGTGCTTTGGAAAGGTCAAAGACAACATGTATGCCTAGAAATAAAGAGGGGACTTCAGTGCCAATACAGGGTTGAATGGTTACTTTTATTAAAATACCATTAAAACAGCAGAATGCTGCATTTTTACAGGGACAAACAACTCATTTTGGTGGGTATCCATCAAACAGAATCAAAATGGCATACTGTCATTATAACCACCCCTATACATACACACATGGATTATATACGTAATTTATTCTGCTTGCAATATATACAGTAAGCATGCATTGCAGCAGCACCTTTAAATCCATTAAAAGAACTACAGCGGACTTGGGCAAAACAAAGCTGTATTTAACAGTCACCGTTCCAAGCATGTTATCAGTCACATTTTACTACTACAAAAAATATGAATAATAATATGAACCTAGGCTTGTCAAGTGGCCCTGGAGATTGGTCGTGCCTCCATGATACATCAACTGTCGCTTGCACAGTTTGCATTTCACATTTCTTTTGATTGTCTGGGCATTTAACAGAAGAATAGAGACATGTCTTTCAATACAGCTTATGCTATATAACGCTTTGCTGTTGAGACGGTGACTGAATATATTAATATTATTACATTACTATATATTATACTATATTTATTATATTACTGAACACAGTTATAATATAAGCCATGAACAACACTGTTGTTACTAAACTTTTCTTAAAAACTGGTACAAATCAACACAAATAAGGTAAAAAAAAAAAAAAAAAGAAAGAAAGGATTATATTTAATTACTATATGCATAAACAGATGTAATCAATTTTAATATGCATAATAGTTTTTAAAAAGCGTTACTAGCAATGTTACACAGTAATCCACAGCTCCAAATTTGTTACTGCATGGTTATCTATTACTGCTCGGTTATCACTACGCCCCACAGAGATGCGGTTTAGTGTTGACTATCCAAGGTGTCGAGCTAACCATGGGTGCACGTGAGCCATTGCATTAACATGCATAAGTAACACGTTTACAGTATTTCCAAGTTTATTTTTTGTTAAATTAAGTACTGCAGTGAATGAATCAATTACAGTATACAGTACTGTACAAACTCGGTATAGTTCGACTGAAATAAGAATTAATAAAATGACTACAGCGTTATTTTAATTAAAAAAATCCAACCATAAACTGTGCACAAACTGATGACTATACTTTTAGTTACTGGCTTGTACTATTTAATTGAACTGCTTAAATAGCAAGTTAACAAATGTACAGAATTATACAGAATTAACTCTGTGAACAAAAACAACAAATTACAGTTTCACGCAATAGTCAAGCATTGTTGATTGTTTCGCATGCAAAAACACGCGCTTTCAAAGTTCTGCTGACAAGCTTGTTGTCCCGAATAACCTGAGCTGTAAAGCCAACTGAATGAGAACTATTTTTTTTCTCACTCGTTGTGAACTGACACTGAATGAATGAATGAATGAATGAACGATCTGTTTTGTCAGAGGTCAGTCACGTATAACGGCAGTGTCGAGTTATCCACTAGTCGTTTTAATAGCTGTTACCCCTTCAGTGCTGGTATCGTAGGGAATCAGCTGATGGCGCAGCGCAGTAATGCAAAACTAGGCAAAAGTAAGGCGGGGCAACAGTCTGATTAAATGAGAGGTTCACGGCATGGCTTTTTATTTTTATCTGAGCGTTTTGTTTCCAAGACTGTATGTTGGTGTGTGTTCGTGCCACTGTCTTTTCATATAAACTTTAAAATATGTGATCGATGACTCTTTGTTACAAAGACGGCTGTAGTGGGTGACGTCAGACTAGTTGCAACATATGTGGTTTAGGGCCTGTTTCAGCTAGCTTTCTAAATGGACATAACAAACGTGCAGGGAAGGGAATAGATAGCCCCAAAGCCTGTACTGATTGATCAACTGAAGGAATTGTTTGCTGCCTGCTTAACTGTGACAGGGGTAAAGGATTTGAACCAAACCCTATAAATAACATGTACGTGCCATACCCCGGTAGAATGCATTGGTTACTGTTGATGTGACTGTTTTCTCCGGAGATCTCTGCTGTTTGATGACCACTGCAATAAATCTTTGAACGCAATAATTGGTGTGATTGATTGTCTCTGATCATCTTTTGAGCTTCAGCAAACTGACCCTACAGACCCAATGACTATACACCAACATTAACACACTAAATACAGTGGCTTGCGAAAGTATTGACCCCCTTGGCATTTTTCCTATTTTGTTGCCTTACAACTTGGAATTAAAATTGATTTTTTGGGGGTTTGTATCATTTGATTTACACAACATGCCTACCACTTTGAAGATGCAAAATATATTTTATTGTGAAACAAACAAGAAATAAGACAAAAAAACAGAAAACTTGAGCATGCATAAGTATTCACCCCCCCCCCCCCCCCCCCCCAAAGTCAATACTTTGTAGAGCCACCTTTTGCAGCAATTACAGCTGCAAGTCTCTTGGGGTATGTAACTATAAGCTTGGCACATCTAGCCACTGGGACTTTTGCCTATTCTTCAAGGCAAAACTGCTCCAGCTCCTTCAAGTTGGAAGGGTTCCGCTGGTGTACAGCAATCTTTATCATACGATATTTAAGTCATACCACAGATTCTCAATTGGATTGAGATCTGGGCTTTGACTAGGCCATTCCAAGACATTTAAATGTTTCCCCTTAAACCACTCGAGTGCTGCTTTAGCAGTATGCTTAGGGTCATTGTCCTGCTGGAAGGTGAACCTCCGTCCCAGTCTCAAATCTCTGGAAGACTGAAACAGGTTTCCCTCAAGAATTTACCTGTATTTAGCACCAGCCATCATTCCTTCAATTCTAACCAGTTTCCCAGTCCCTGCCGATGAAAAACATCCCCACAGCATGATGCTGCCACCACCATGCTTCACTGTGGGGATGGTGTTCTCGGGGTGATGAGAGGTGTTGGGTTTACGCCAGACATAGCGTTTTCCTTGATGGCCAAAAAGCTCAATTTTAGTCTCATCTGACCAGAGTACCTTCTTCCATATGTTTGGGGAGTCTCCCACATGCCTTTTGGCAAACACCAAACGTGTTTGCTTATTTTTTTCTTTAAGCAATGGCTTTTTTCTGGCCACTCTTCCGTAAAGCCCAGCTCTGTGGAGTGTACGGCTTAAAGTGGTCCTATGGACAGATACTCCAATCTCCACTGTGGAGCTCTGTAGCTCCTTCAGGGTTATCTTTGGTCTCTTTGTTGCCTCTCTGATTAATGCCCTCCTTGCCTGGTCCGTGAGTTTTGGTGGGCGGCCCTCTCTTGCCAGGTTTGTTGTGGTGTCATATTCTTTCCATTTTTTAATAATGGCTTTAATGGTGCTCCGTGGGATGTTCAAAGTTTCGGATATTTTTTTATAACCCAACCCTGATCTGTACTTCTCCACAACTTTGTCCCTGACCTGTTTGGAGAACTCCTTGGTCTCCATGGTGCCGCTTGCTTGGTGGTGCCCCTTGCTTAGTGGTGTTGCAGACTCTGGGGCCTTTCAGAACAGGTGTATATATACTGAGATCATGTGACACTTAGATTCCAAACAGGTGGACTTTATTTAACTAATCATGTGACTTCTGAAGGTAACTGGTTGCACCAGATCTTATTTAGAGGCTTAATAGCAAAGGGGGTGAATACATATGCACACACCACTTTTCCGTTATTTATTTTTTAGAATTTTTTTAAACAAGTTATTTTTTTCATTTCACTTCACCAATTTGGACTATTTTGTGTATGTCCATTACATGAAATCCAAATAAAAATCCATTTTAATTCCAGGTTGTAAGGCAACAAAATAGGAAAAATGCCAAGGGGGGTCAATACTTTCGCAAGCCACTGTACAACATAAAACACAAATAAATAGCACAGGGCAGGGCACTTTGCCACACTCTTATGGTAAATTGTTTTAAACCACTGTCTTTTTATGTTTCTATAACATTGTTGTCAATCAGATGTAGTTTATGTGTGATCGCAGAGATTTATTTATATATTAATGATTTCACATGTCAAAATGTTGTCAATCTAATGAAAATTCAAATGTTTCAGTAATATAATCTAATGACACGCTACATCCATAATATTAGTATGACAAGGTCATAGTGTTACATTTTAATATTAATATAGCTGTAACTTTACTGCAGTTTAGACGTGGCAAAACGTAGGCCTACATATACTGTATGATCTCACTTTCTTACAATAGCTATCTTGGTTGGTATTGAGCTACAGGTATTTACCACGGTTTAGCAAAGATGTTAACTCTTTAGTTTTTAACTAATTAATGTATTGTTTCTTCCCAAACTTGTAATTGAAATACATGCATGATGATAACAACCAGTGTCCTGTTTGTTTTCTGTCCTAATTATACAAGGTACTGTATGTAAAAATAAATGAAACAAAGCGCATAATACAAAATAATAATAATAATAATAATACTGTATAAGCAAAATTTTTCATCATGTGATTGATGTGATAACAGTATCGCAGCATGGAGCTCAATATTTTGTATGACTGAAACTCATGCTTTAACTTTTGGAAAATCGCTCGCATACCTGTCCATACAGTAGCGCTTCCCAAAACAAGAACACCACTGCTAGTTAACATTTGATACACACACATAAATACACTTTAATATCACAGACTACTTACAACTTTCATTTTAAATGATGTACTTTAAATACATTTTAAAGTATTTATTTTTTGCAGGCTGATATATCTGATCTTCAGCGACATTCACATTCTCTTATCTAGCATCATACTGTCAAAGACGTCCGATGTACTAATTTATATAAATAATACTTAAAAAATTAATTTTAAATTATTTATTGCTTTTTATTATATCCAATAAACTTATATCCTGGGCTCAATCCACTTATTTCCCAGCCTAAGCTCGAAGACATTAGAAACAATGGAACCTCCCCTTTAAATTGAGCTTGATCAACTTATTTCCCGATCAACTTATTTCCTAGGACTCCAATAGTAAGTGTTGAGTTACGAGTAAAGCGTAGTGTCGAATAAAAAAATGGAGAGGCTGGATGCATATATTTTATAAAGAGAAAAGTGTTGCGTTATCCACCAGTCGAGTTAACCGAAGAGGTGTGTGTGTGTGTGTGTGTGTGTGTGTATATATATATATATATATATATCTCAGTTAGTTTGCTGCAAAATAAGTGAAAGAGTAATCATTCTCATAACTTGCAACAGAAGAACATTCTCTTACCAGCCACTTGCAGAAACTCCCCTGTAGATTGCCCATGTCTCCTTACAGAATGCTCAAAAGCAGCTCTCAGTGTTGATCCCTTTAGCTCGACTAAATCAAAAGTACCATCAAAGGGCATTACAGCAGTTAGGGTCTCCAAAGTAATGGTTCCTGGAAGTAGATTCATATTCTTATCACATGCAACAATCTCACCTCTGCAGAAGGAATCCCTTTGAAAGCTTTAAATGACAACAGGGTCTTTTCAGTTGATCTAAACAGATGCCTATTTAAATCCGCCACCGATAACACCGTGTAACAAATTTTTGTTCCTGGGTAGTAAGTGTTATTTCCTAATTGCTTATGCCTCAAAAGTATAGAAAATGGCTATTATTCCCCACAAACTTTGCTTTTGTGACCAGGACAGTGATATTTTGAAATATCACTATTTCCAATGAGAAAACGGGAGCTTTTGTATCTTTTCGTTCACATAAAGTCAGAAAAAAACAACATATGAATCCAAATTAACATGTATTTATACTAAAGTAATACAAAAATGACTACAAAAGATTTAGAAGTGAGTAGTTTTTCGAGATTTACAATTATACTGTAAATTTACAGTATAATCGTAAATCTCGAAAAACTACTCACTTCTAAATCTTTCGATTAATTAGGAAATAACACTTACTACCCAGGAACAAAAATTGTGTTACATAGTGTAATTAAAATGTAAAGGTTATGAAAAACAAGTCTCTTTCTATATGTGAAAATCTATCAAATGCCAGAGTGGGTCCTGTGTGGAAATTCAAAGGGCAGGGGCAATTAGATCCGCCAACATTTAGATCTATGGAGTGGATCTCAGTTTCTCCAAACCCTCTCCCCTCCCACGTGTATGAAATCTTGATGTACCATTTGCACTGCGCTCATCGATTGGGGCTCGAATATCTCCTCCATTAATAATGCAAAGTGACACATGGTTCCAGCGCAACTCATCAGGGTATTTCACATTATGGTTAATCTGTGAAACAACAACAAAATAGAGAGAGAAAAACAAGCAATTTACTTGCGGTACATTAATATCCTGAAGAGTCTGTTTTACCCTTCTCACCTCTAAGGGTCATATTTAAAAGTAACTCACAGAAATTCAGATTTTAGAAGTGGTTGATAAAAGAAGTTTAAACGCTGCTTCGTGGAACCTTATAACGTTCTTGTGCTTCTCATTGCCATGGCCTACCTGAGCAAGGCTGGCACAATGGGAGTGAAAGAGTGTAAGCAAGACTGGTATAAACAACAAGCTTTAACTTACCGCTGCATCACAGATTAAATTCCCCATGTTGCATTCCCGGAAGCGGCACTCTTGAGTAGTCCCATTAAGATACACCATGGTCCTCCCAATAACTTGAGCCGAATAATTACTGAGATTCTGCTTCCACAAATTAACCTCTGCACGCAACTCTTTATCTGAAAAGTGTTTAGTATGTGATGAAAATGACCTATAAAGGCCATAGCCAAGGCATGCAGACTGAGCTTCTAACCTGCACTTAAATTGCAAGGTTCAAAAATGATGGTAAACACGGAATCAACTACTCTGTTACGCTATAAGGAACATTACTGTTTAGATACAATATGTGCCATTAGTATTAACAGAGATAGACAATTGATCAGATTACCTCACCTCTGGAGAGAGCCCTCAGACGCTACACTGATGGTCCAGATGATCTGGAGGTATTGGGAACTTCTCTGTCTGTGTCGCCACTATGCCTGGTATTTATACTATAGTAGGCTCAGAGACTAAGTGACTAGTTTGTTTCTGTTATCTTACTAATTATAACAGAAATTAATTATTCAGCTGTTACTCCACTCAGTGGCAACCAACCACTAACTACTCTCTTTTACAAGGTCACTGTGGTTAACTGTTAACTGTTTACTAAATTTCTCCTTTCCTATATTTTCTAGCACATGCATTATTGTTCAATCATTCTAGGCCTAAGGCCAATTGGGTTGTTGCCTTAGCAACTCTACTCCTGCCAAAGTGACCTGGTTTTAAAACTGGTTTTAACATTACCAAGCCATTTTCTTTCATGTGATTACCAATACATTTTCACTCTACAAAGTGTTCTGAAGTTAGGTTCATGCAGAAACATACCTACTCTATATGTTTTGTCAACACTTCAGCTGGACTACTTCCATGTTACAAAGCAGGGACATGTTTGAGTACAACTTTTAAGGTGAAGGCATGGCCTATTGAAATTGAACTAGTGGTTGTTATAAAACTGGGCTCAGCTCCTTGGTACTGAAGCTGGATGTTAGATACAAAATCTACTTTCAATTGATAAAGCCAGGGAAAGCATGGTTTATTGTACCCCAGTGTTACTTGTAAATGTTTAGTAAGGGGTTACATACACTCTCAATATAACAGTGGTAAATCATTTCAAATGTATAAGCATATCACTACAGGTAGAGCCCCATTCCATATCTGGCATGAACATGATTGGGGCAGGGAATGTATTGAGGGGTAAATCAAGATTTCAGTGATTTGGTTGATTTCCATTCTTATATTTGTCACATAGGACTGTATGGGAGACATATATTATCAGGTACCTTCCGGTATAGTGCTGTCTAGAAGTATAGGGTTCCCCTTAGCTGCCACAACATCTCCTTGCTTATTGAAGGTGACTTTAAGATAGCCAAGGTACTTCCCAAAAGCATAGGCCTGCACAACCGGCACTTTACGTCTGTCATCAGAGTCTACCATGAATGGATATTGACCAGCAGGGACGTCATTGGAGGGAGGTGTACCTTTGAGGAACCAAAATAACAGGTATAAATTCAAAACAAACAAACAAAAAAAAATGTATATGACTTTTTATTTTATTATAAATTAGGGATTCTGTTTTTATAAATTAAAATTTTCAGTGGTTATTTTTAGCTATTTTTGAGTTTTATGTAAATCTTTTTTTGGGGGCTTTCATTTTTTTATATACTGTATGAAATTATTGTTTGGTTACGTTCCAAAATTCTTGGGCATCTTTTTCTGTCACAATATCAACAATACTTGCACAATTGTACCATCTTTCCTTTGCTGTCTTCCACAACAGAATCCTTATGGTCATGGGAATATTCTTCTGGGGTCTCTGAATGTTTAGGCATTTTTTTTACATTTCGCCACAAATTGCAATTCTGTTTTAAACTCCATGAGTGTGTAAATACTCCCTATGGAACTGGAATATAGCTTTTAATCTCGCAAGCAAGAACAATCCTCCGAAGTCAGAAAACTTTTTTTGTAGGTTACTCTATTTTATTTTTATCTTTCACAGGGAAAGGAGTCAAGTCAATAAATTGAGTCACCATTTCCAGTGTTTTTCCGGTGTTTACTGGATATGCACAGTTTT
Organism: Polyodon spathula; assembly: GCF_017654505.1. Lineage (NCBI taxonomy): Eukaryota > Metazoa > Chordata > Actinopteri > Acipenseriformes > Polyodontidae > Polyodon > Polyodon spathula. The sequence continues at coordinate 73,889,404 of NC_054539.1, forward strand.
TTTTAAATTTTTTATCTGTGGTGTTTTATCAATTTAAAACAGGAACTCTGAAGCCCTACTTATATACTTTGTCTCCACTTAGCAGTTTGGATCAAACTGGTTTTATGAAGTTCTGCAAATATGGAGATTGAAATGACACTCCAATGGAAGAGGAACTAGAATGACAAGCCAACTAGGGCATGTCTTTAAACAATGGACAAGCAAATATATTACTGAAGCGTGTTAAAGCACATCCTTACATTCACAACATCAAATACCAATCGTGTATGAGGTTATGCCAAACAGGTTTTGATTTGAATTATTAAAGTAAATAAGTATGTAAATAAAGTCAGTTTGAAATGATATCAATAACGACTAGGCAAATAGTTACTAACAATTGTGGTTGTTGACAGATAAATTTACAGCACAGGGGACATTTGAGTTTTTTTATTTGACAGTGCTGGTGGATCGCACATTTGCATGTGGTGAAATATTTTGTGTGAGTGAAAAGATTTGAGAAGCAGTAAGATATTTTAGGGGTTGACAACATTTTATTTAAAATCTAGAATTCTATTGTAGTTGTGAAATTTAGTTAAAGGTTATGAAACTAATTAAACACAGCTGTATCTGGAATTGTGAATTAAAATAGATTTTAACACTGTTAAAGAAATATCGTACAAATGGTGTTTTTCCCCCTCTAATGCACTCGTGAACAGTTGCCCCATGCATGTCCCGCTGTGGTGTGGAATGACCCACCTGAAAACACATTTGTTTCCACAGTAAGTGGTTAGTTCTGGGTGTGACATTTCTTATTATTTGAATAAACACATTGTCAGTTAAGGGTTGCCAATAGGAAATGTACATGTAAAACTTCTAAGCTTTATGGATTATTTATGAAGCCCTAAAGGTATAATAAAGGTAGAGAAGTAAAATAATTTTAACAGTGTGAAACCAACATGAGACTACTGAGAGCAGTCCAACAGCTGTCCTTAAGCTTAACCAACATGAGACTACTGAGAGCAGTCCAACAGCTCTGTCCTTAAGCTAAACTATTTATTGCCAATTTCATAGTGTTACAAACTCCTATATTCTTCTTGCCTTTGCACTTGCTTCAAAATTGAGTTGTTGATTTACCGGTACCAGTAATTATAAAACATTACTATATTTTTTAATGTGAGTAAAATAAAGAAGAACTATTTTTAAGGGTTTAGCAAAACAAACCACAACTTGTTTTGTAAGGAAGGAAAAGCACTTGCAGTTTGTTTCCATTTTGAAAATGTATACAGATTTTTTTTTTTTTATGTATGTATCATGTATCATAATGATTGTCCTACACACAAATTCTTGACTTGAAAAGGTACAGTAAAGTATACTAATGCTGCTTTATAAAATACATTTTCACAAATACAGCAATTGGACAAATAAATTGGAACCGCCTTACATAACAGTTAAGATATTAATCCCAGCAATGCAGCCTGCAAGCTGAACTTTAAACTAAATGCACATTCCCAGCAATGCATTCTGCAAGCTGAGCTTTAAACATATATTCCCAGCAATGCATTCTGCAAGCTGAGCTTTAAACATACATTCCCAGCAATGCATTCTGCAAGCTGAGCTTTAAACATACATTCCCAGCAATGCATTCTGCAAACTGAGCTTTAAACATACATTCCCAGCAATGCATTCTGCAAGCTGAGCTTTAAACATACACTCCCAGCAATGCAGACTGCAAGCTGAACTTCAAACATACATTCCCAGCAATGCATTCTGCAAGCTGAGCTTTAAACATACATTCCCAGCAATGCATTCTGCAAGCTGAGCTTTAAACATACACTCCCAGCAATGCAGACTGCAAGCTGAACTTCAAACACAATATACATGTCAGTGGTTTTGAGCTTAGCACCTGGTTAGTACTGCAAGCATAACAAAGCCCAGGATAACATGTGCAGTAATTGTCAGTGTATTGCTCTGCATCAGGGTTCTGCTTTATGCTTCAAGGTTTTTGCTTTGGAATCCAGGTGGTCGTTTCAGCTTCTCTGAAGCCTAAAGCCTGTATAATATTCAAACCCAGAAGGGCACGATGGCATCTTAGAAATCGTTTGCCATGTGAGGATCGCTTCACACACCACCCACAGCAGCTGTTCCAAGCAATATGCTCAGTATTCTATTCTTTTAATGAGAGTATTGTTTTTTTCTGTATGGATGATAGTGTTGGGGAATATAAAAGATAACTTGTATCGGGAGCCATCATTAATTTAAAATGTTTTACTTGTTGCCGACTTCTTGTTTTGAAATTTTGTGGAAAGTTAATAACACAGCATAGCCTTCCAGCTTTAAAGATCTATATATTTTGTATAGTCCTAAATGTGTTGACCTACAGTAGTGCTGCCAGCCTTGAATGATGATGAAAATAACATCATAATGACACAAACATTGAGTGGAGGACAAGAGAAGAGTAAATGGAATGTACCTGTGTAAAGGAATGTGTTTGAGTGTCCACCAATAACAACATCCACACCACTCACTTTCTTTGCAATTAGTTTATCGGTTTCAAATCCAGAATGGCCCAATGCAATGATCTTGTTTATTCCCAGCGTTTTTAACTTGTCTACCTCAAGCTGTAAGGCTTGGACCTCATCTTGAAACACTACATTCGGTCCTGCAAAGAAAAGAAAAAAAAAATGAAATGAGAAATATTACATTCACCAGTTATGAAAACAAAATATTAACTAAATGCACTATGAATACAAGTATAAATGTGCTCTTTTAAATGTAGAAATGTGTCACTATCACCTACAAAGGGCTTTGCAAACCTCTATTTGCTTTTATCATTGTGACTTAGATGCAGAACTACACTTACATGAAGTGTAAAATGCATACCAGTTACTCTCCTTCTCTCAAATGTCAGCATTAGACATGTTAGAAAGCCCACCTCATTGTAATAAGTTGTTGTAACTTGCTCGCTTCGTTCGTAATCTCACATAAGTGAGCTGCCGTGGTTCGAGCCGGTGACACGAGGTTTAGTTTCAGTTTACGTCTGTCGTGGTTGATATTAAGACGGCGTTTTTCTCTCTACCGTTTTGCCATTCACCTATGCTACCTTTTTGATTATTGCTATGTGTAAATGCTCAAAGACCACAGCCTAAATAAATCAGTATAACTGGGAAAGTCTGTTTCCGTGTTCTCTAATTGGAACACACACCCGTACCTTGAGCCAATTCAGAGCACCAGATTCCCAGGATACCCCATCTCCTTTATATGGTCCTTCGAGCCGGATTCTGAGTACCAACCAAGGTATGGAACCTACACATACAGATAACCAGGCCCAATCTGCACACCACCGTGCTTCACAGAGAGAACGACACCCTCCAGCGTACCTGGATGACTATGTGGTTGCAACTCTCCCTCATCAGGGACAAACCCAAACCACACAACTGGCTCCCCCCTCCCAAGGTTTACACAGTGAGTGAACACGGAACTCATCTCAGAGGAGCACCAGCTTCAGATCAACATACTCATCAGTAGGCAGATTTCCCTCTAATGTTCTCTCAGAGCTACAAAACAGCCCTGCTCGAAGAGAGAGTGAAGCAGATGGAGCTCGAGGAGTTGCAGCGGCAATATGAAGAGGACCTACAGGCCGACACTGAATGTCAACGACTCCACACACAAGCTAGAGAGGCTCAACAGCGTCAGGAGGAAACCCATCGAGCCCGAGAGTCATTAACCAGACAACTGGAACGACGACTACAGCTAAAGAAGAAAGAGAACGAGCCAGAGATAGCCAAGCTTGTCACATCTCTCCTTAAAAAGAAAACAGAGCACACGGATGGCATCAGAGCCTCATCATCTCCATCAGATGACGAAAGGGCAGACCCTATGCCATTAACCCCCAGGTTATTGTTACCTTACAGCAGCAGACCTCTACCACAGATGCCACATAGAGACATCCGTCCTGCAACTCCACCAGCTTCCCTAGCCCCTCCTCTGACGTCCGTGGTCCCGCCTCCTGTGCGTCATGTAGCTCCTCCTCCAGCTGACCTGCCTGATAATCTAGCACCTGTGAGCTATCATCCCGCTCCTACTCTTGCTACACCATACCAGGCACCATGCCCTTTACCATATCCAGTTCATCCATCGCAGTATTACCAACCTGATGCAGCCGCCACTTACCCTGATCAAGCAGCATTATACACCATTCCAGCCTGGATGCCGTCCAACCCAGATCACACAGACAGCCGATATGAATCTATTCATCGCCTCATCCTACGGCATCCCAAAGTCGATGTTGCCCAATTTTGACAGTGGTAGAGAGAGCGACTTTGCATTACTTAAGATGGCCCTCGACAACCTGTTAAATAGTCACCGGCACCTGAACGAGCAGTATAAGTATCAAGTGCTCCTTGGACACCTGAAACTACCCAGTGCACTCCAGCTCGCCAAAGCATACATGCACGATCCGAGGCCGTACACCATGGCCATGCAAGCTCTACAGGACAAGTACGGCCAACCCCGACAGCTCGTCTAGAGTGAACTAGGCGCCATTCTGAATGCTCAAGCTCTCAAGTTCGGAGACTCCGAAGCATTTGATGCCTTTGCCCTGTCTATCCAATCACTAGTAGGCATGCTTAAGACCCTGGAAGGACAGAACGGCTATGAACTAGATGTGGATCCCATGTTGACCGACTATTAAGCAAGATGCCCGCCGCCCAGCTACAGTGATGGATTTGTGGAACACTGCTTGAACCGAGGTATTCTTCGGACAGGCACAGACCAAACCTACACCCTACCTGACTTGGGGTCCTGGCTATAGATGAAATCCCAGGCGAAGCGCATAGCAGGCAGAGCTGCAGCTCTCTACAATCATGAAGCTCCCAAGCTGGTAAAGAAAGAACAACGTGCTTTCAATAAACCAAAGGAGAAATCTACTGCGTTTTTCCTCACTGCCAGCGATGACCAAAGCTCTAAAGGATGGTCTCCACAACCCATGTCCTTAAACAAACCTAAGCCATACTGTCCTCACTGCGACAACAAAGACCATTTTCTGAACACTTGCCCAGAGTTCAAGAAACTGAACACAGGACAGATTGTGAAGTAGATAATAGACGGACAGCAGTGTTGGAAGTGTGGACGATCTCATAAGCCCGATGCTTGCACCCTCAAGCGACCCTGCAACACCTGTAAAGAGCAACATCTGACAGTACTGCATGATGCAGTCCAGCAGGCCCAGAATAGTGTGCTCATGGTAACTGCTCCCACTACAAAAGTGTATTTAGACAGACCGAACAGGTCCCCAAAAGTGATGCTGAAGGTCGTGAAAGTCCTACTTCACAATGGAATCCGAGCACTAGAGACGTATGCTGTACTCGACGACGGCTCAGAGCGAAGCACCATCTTGCCACAAGCTGTACAACACCTGAACCTCACATCAGAGCCTGAAACGATCATCCTGAAGACCGTTCGCCAAGACGTAGTACAGCTCCATGGTGCTTCCGTTACTTTTCACGTACCCTCCCTACCGAAACCTTCAGAGACGTATCATATAAGTCAGGCATTCACATCCGATAACCTGGGTCTCTCCGAACACTCCTATCCAGTGACTACTCTCCAAAGGCGATATAAACACCTCCGCAACTTACCATTACCTCCTGTGGACCGTGCACAACCTCTGCTGCTTATCGGTTCCGTCATGCCTCACCTTCTGACACCTATAGAGCTGGTGCATTTGGGCCTGCCAGGCGGACCCACTGCGGTCCACACTAAGCTTGGCTGGTCTCTTCAAGGCCCTATCAGCATTGACCAAATTCCTAACCCCGAGCAACGATGTCTGTTCACAACAACGGTCTCATCGACCACGGAGCTCTTCAAGAACGTTGAGCGCCTCTGGCAGATCGACATGCTTCCCTATATGAGCGAGAAGTATGTAACCCGCTCGAAGCAGGATCAGCAAGCCATAACCCTACTTCAGACATCCAAGGTCAGGGTCAATGTTGATGATATACAGAGATACGCTACACCGCTGCTTCATCGAGCCAACGCCACAATCCTCCGAGCCCCTATGGAAGCAGTGTTGCCATGCCTCCGAAACACAGAGCGGAGACTCGTCAAAGACCCAGACCGAGTCAAGGTGTACTGTCAGGAGATCCAACAGCTAGAGAAGATGGGCTATGTAGCAGTGGTACCACCTGAGGTAGCTAAAGCAACCCCAGAATCCTGGTATATACCTCACCATATGGTAAGGCACAATGGCAAAGACAGAATAGTCTTTAATTGCTCTTTCCAGTATAATGGGCAGTCCCTCAACAACCTTCTCCTCCCTGGACCGACCTTAGGTCCATCCCAGCTAGGCGTCCTCATTCGATTCCGTCAGTATCCTGTAGCTGTGAATGGTGACATCAAAGGCATGTTCCACCAGATATGTCTTTTGCCAGCCGACAAACCAGTACTGCGCTTCATCTGGCGAAATATGCAGAGAACTGAGGTGCCAAACATTTATGAGTGGCAGGTCCTGCCATTCGGCACAACATGCAGCCCTTGCTGCGCCATCTACGCCCTGCAGCGGCACATCCAGGATAAAGGGGAACCTAACAGCAACCTTGTTAAGTGTATCGAGCAGTCATTTTATGTCGATAACTGCCTTCTGGAGCTAAGGACCTTGTCGATGGTCTGCGCCAGTTGCTCCAAACCGGAGGCTTTGGTATATGCCAGTGGGCCAGCAATGTACCGGCCGTCATCGAGCATCTTCCACCCGAAGCCAGATCGGAGAGCAGTGAGCTGTGGCTTTCCCAAACCAGCATGGACTTTCAGGAGCCAACCCTGGGATTACGTTGGGACTGCCTCCGAGACTCCCTGAGGTACAAACATAGACCGGTGGAGAGTGCCGAACCCACGAAGAGGAACATCTACAAGGTACTTGCCTGTCAATACAACCCACTAGGCTACATTGTACCATTTACAACACGAGCTAAAGTTCTTGTTCAGAACCTTTGGAAGGAGCAGATCAGCTGGGATGACCTGATCCAGCCGCAGAGCCTGCGAGACAGATGGTTTGCCTGGAAACAGGAGATTCCTGACCTGCTCCAGATGGAACTCCCCAGATGTTATGCTCCAGCGTCTGCGGACACACCAACATCAATCAGAGATCTCCACATATTCTGTGACAGTTCTGAGAGAGCATACGGGTCCGTTGCTTACTTACGTACAGAAGACGCCCAGAAGGAAGTCCATGTCTCCTTCGTACTGGCCAGATCTCAAGTAGCGCCAAAGAAGCAACTCTCTATGCCTCGATTGGAGCTGAGTGCTGCTCTCCCTGGTGCTCAGCTAGTCAGTGTCCTTCAAGCTGAAATGACCTTACCCATCAGAAAGGTCATCCTTTGGTCTGATTCCACTACAGTTCTCCACTGGATCAAGTCAGAATCTTGCCGCTACAAGGTTTTCGTTGGCACACGCGTAGCTGAGATTCAGAACCTTACCGACATGAGCAACTGGACATATGTAGATACTGCGAACAACCCAGCGGATGATATCACATGGGGCAAGACCTTGAAGAAGCTGTCTCAACCCCATCGTTGGCACCAAGGCCCTGAGTTCCTGCATCACAATGAAGATCATTGGCCAACTAGCTCGTCGGCTTATCCGGAACCAGAGGACAACGAACTTAAGAAATCAGCCTTCTGAGGACACGTGACTGTTAATCCCTGTCCTCAGCTCCCTGATGTCAACATGTTCTCCACATGGAAGGACCTCATGCAGGCAACAACACGATCCCTACATGGGGCAGCCGATCTAAGCTCTAGCTCGCCTATTGGAGCAGCTGACTACATCAAAGCAGAGAATCTCCTTCTAAAGCAGGCACAATCAGAGTCATTCCCGGATGAGGTCACAGCTCTCATGTCTGAGCGATCCCTACCAACCAACAGTCGTTTGGGCTGCTTATCTCCTGAGTACGATAGGGAGACAGGACTCCTCAGAGTCGGAGGGAGACTGCGTAGAGCTGAGCAGCTAAAGTCGGATTCTATCCACCCGATTGTATTGGATCCCAAACATTCTATGACTAAGCTAATCATTCAGGACTTCGATGAGACACTCCTTCATCCTGGACCAGAGAGAGTGCTGGCTGAACTGCGTCACCGGTTTTGGATCCTGTGGGGGAGGGAAGCAATCAAGAGCTATCAGAGCACCTGCATGCAGTGCCAGACATGGCGTGCCAATCCTTCTGTGCCTAAGATGGCAGACTTGCCACCAGCTCGCCTGCGCCTTTATAAGCCACCCTTTCACTCAACCAGTGTGGATTGCTTCGGGCCCTTTACTGTGAAGATTGGACGTCGAACGGAGAAGCGATGGGGGATAGTCTATAAATGTATGGCTACTAGATATGTACACTTAGACCTCCTAGAGTTTACAACAAGTACAGCATAAACCAGTCTACGGTGTTGCAGATGAAACTACAGACGGGAGAGATGAAAGTGTCCTGAACATTGTATTAATTTGTAATTTTATGAAAATTGTATATTTTTGTAATAATGCCTCTTGCTTTCGACTAGTCTGTATATTGTAATGCAAGTAAAAAGCTTTTTTTTCAAAACACCTTTATTTGTTGACTGACCGACAGTACATTGTTACTAGTGGACTGCTTTAAGAAAGATTTTTCATAAAAACTACAGTATTCAATAGATTTTTTATGTAAAAATGTTATTTATGTTCAAATTACACTGTTAATTCTTAATAAATTGGAAAAAAAAATGAACTGGCCATTTTGAAAAACGGAAAATCTGGGCAGCCCTACTAATTGTGTGCTGCTAGCTGTTCATCGACTATGTACAGTGTCATGGGAATGCATGTCTACCTGGCGTGGACAGGATTGGTGTTTCCTTTGTCGTGTAGCCGACCACAGCCACTTTCTCAGAGCCCAATGTAAAGATTTTATAGGGCAGGACTAATCCACTTATTTTGTCAGCCAGTTCCTTTTCTGGTTTCATATTAGCACTCAGTACTGAGCAGTTCACTTTCTGAAGAAAAGGGCTGATTAATCCTTCCATTCCCTTGTCAAATTCATGATTCCCTAAGGCCTGGGGAGAAAAAAAAAACAATGATAAAGATCGGATTCAGCAATGCCAAAAAAAATAGGAAAAATAGTAAATAAAACAGTTTAATACTGGAAAGAGATCAAACACATATTGGTCTATGGTCTAGCATGGTTTGCAAACATCAGCATTCGCGCTAGGCCGCGCCATTGCGCCAACGCCCCCCTGAAATAAAAAATGTCCTGCTGAATTTCTCTTAACGTGCCTGTGTGCCCCCCTTCCCAGACCAGACGCAATACCAATACACAGTAAATTAATGCATTCTGTATTAACATGACATGTCTGACGACAGGCTAATCTTTTTTACTTATTTGTTTACGCTTGTGTTTTCATAATTAAACTCCCGTGCTTTTTATTCTCCAGTCCAGTAGATTGCGCGCACACCCTCCCTGGTTACAGTCAGTTTCACAGTAAAGCCTGGACGACAACAAAAGGCTTGTTAACAACATGGCCCGGCGCAAATATCACCTTGTATCCCTGTTACACCCGACCATTACTTCTAGAAGAATAAGTAATCAGCTTCGGCAGTGACTGTTGAAATGTAGACTATTATATTTGTGCTTTAAAATACTGTGAAATTCATCCGCTCTAAACTATCTATTTACTAGACAAAATATCTGTCTGACGTTTGGAGATATGGTAAGTGAATGGGAAAAATGTGTACTTCTGCGTATCACAGTACAGTTTATAGACAAGGTGCTGTAGATTTGTGAAACAAAAACCACATCATTGATTAAAAAAAACAACAACAAAAAAAAAAAAAATTTGTAGCCCACGGTAACGTTATAAAGTATGTTGAATTTGTCTTTTCAATGACAAAAAATGCTAAAATTCGCCAGTAGGCCTATAACGGCATGAGAGTATATATATATATATATATATATATATATATATATATATATATACCTCTAGTTATATATATTCTAAAGCACTAAAAGGATGTCCTGAAGCCTTTTTCAACACGGATGTTATAAAGAACGTAAAGGAATCGGTGGTGTAAAAAACGAAAATATTACATTTATATCAGTATGGATGCAGTTACCGTTTGATGGTAACAAAAAATTTTAATTCGTTACATTTCATCGTACATACCATTATGTGCAGTCATAATTAACGCTCATAATGATTAAAATATGTTAAATTATAGCAAATCCACAAAACCAACGAAATTGTATATTTGACATTTTATTTTTAGTGTTCTGTGTTACACGGGCCATCGTTTAACCTTAAAAAAAATACCTGAAGCGGATATAAGCGTTTATCATATCAACAGCATCAAAATGTGTTGTAAAAATACAGCAAAAAATGTTTTGAAAACTGTCCAAAATATTTACGTGGGGGCTAAGAATGAAAAATGTCAAAAGAACAAAAATGCAATTTTTGATAAGGAAATTGTCAAAATAAAGGGGCAGCTGGAAGGTAAGAATTTACCAGTTAGGCCAATGGCATTTAAATACTATTACTATTAAACTGTATCTGCTGGTAATGTGGTTTCTTCAAATGCAGCGGTTTTCAAACTGAAGCTTGAATTGGCCTCCCCAGTGCAGTAGCATGCACAACTTTTGAATTAATTTCGTTTATTTAATTATTTTTAACTTTTATATATTTATTGGAGTTAATTAGTTCATTCTTTTCTGTTGAGTCCCGCTGGCATAACCCTGTTCAGTCTATTTATCCATTTACTTTCTTTTATTCTTTTATATGTCGCATTGTCTAATTTTAGCTGTTCTAATACTACGAACTTTACATCATTTATGTCATGTCCTTGACTGGTGAAGTGCTGTACTATTGGTTCATTCATTTTTTTTTTATTTCTAATTAATGGTGGTTCTGAATTCTTTTATATAAAGTTGTTCCTGTCTCTCCAACATATTTTATTTCATCAAATTTTTCACAGGCTATTCCATAAACAACATTGCTATTTTTACAGTAGATATTAGTTTTTAGTGGATATGTGGTGTTCTTATGTTTAATTATATTTTTACTTTTGTCCATGTATTTACAAACTTTACATGTACTAGTGCAAGTATTTGTAGAACCTATTCTGTAAATTATTCTTTTATGTTTACTATGTAGTAAAATATCACCTAAATTAACTTCTCTTTTGAATGCTACAACTGGGGCCTTAAGAAATCCTTTTTTTCAATTTTTCTGAATTATGTAGAATCCGCAAATGTTTCCAAACTATCTTAGAAATATTGGGCAATAATCCAGAAGATCATCTCTTTTTAGTTTATCCACGTTTCAACTCAGTTTCTATAATTCTTTCTTTGTATCCTCTTTTTTAATACATTTCTTTGTTTTACACAGTCACTTTCTCTTGAGCATATTATTTGTATTCTCATTCCTAGCCCCTTTGGGATTCCCCTTTTAGTGTGTAGTGGATGTGCAGAGGACATGTGTAAATACTGGTGCATGTCAGTAGGTTTACAGAAGAGGTCAGTCTCAATTGAACCTTCTTCAAGTTTTACTACGGTAGCTAAAAATTATATTTCTTTTCTTGTCCATCGAAAGTCCACCTTAATATTAATGTGTATTACATTTGCCATTTTATGAAACTGGAAAATAGATTCTTCTCCATGTGTCCAAACCCCAAAATATCACCTACAAACCGAATGTATTCTAAAGGTCCTCTTTCTGATTTTCTAAGTAATTGTTCTTCCCATTTCCCCATGTATGTACTGGCAAAATGCATTCCTAATTTAGATCATATTACTGTACCATTGTTTTGTTTGTAATTATTATCAACACATGTAAAATAATTGTTTTCTAAAACTACATTGATCATGTTCAGCACCTCTGCTGATGGTATTGATTTATCATGATTGTCTATTATCTGGTGCTTTTTGACAAGTATCTAAAATTTCTTTATGAGGGACACTTGGGTAAAAGGATTTTACATCCATGCAAAATAAAACTGAATTCTCTGGAAGGTTGTGCTTTAGTGGGGGGGTTGGAGCTGGGCTTCTAAGCTTTCCAACGATATCACCCCTTTCAGTCTAGCTGCTACAATGACGGAGCAATAAACTCAAAACCTAGGACTATATAAAGAAGGATAGGACAGTCAATCAGTCAGTCAATCTATTTATGCAATTCGATGCTTGAGAAAACATTTTGCCCATAAGTTAAATGCATTGGGAGTGCACTGTTAAAGTGCTCTAAGGGCTCCAGAAATGGCTCCACTGTTTACCAACTCCGTCCACTTGTGACATAATTTTCCTATCGTTCTTTATATAGTCCTAGCTCAACACAAAACCTAAGCTGTGAACGATGTCACATGATGAGAGGCTTAACTTAAAGGCAGTCGTAGTTCCGGTTTGGAGTACCACATACAAACACTAAATATGTCTTTGGAAAGCCCCGAGTCTGTAGGTGGCTTTTATGGTGCCTGAGTAATATGTGCTTAACCTTCGGTGTGCTGGCACCCCAAAATGAATGGGGCTGAGTTTTAAGAGTTAAAGCAAAAGTCACCGCTTGCAAAACACCTAGATAGATTTAATATCTTTTTTTTTTTCAAAAACTGTTATCTTATACTACAGTGTACTGAGTTTCTATAGTGCTTAAAGATAGCAGCTGAGAATCAAGTATGAGAGAATAAAGTCTTGCGGCAGAACTACTCAGAATGTGGCTCATAGTGCTTCCGTCACTGACACCCACTTCCTTAGAGATTGTTGTAGCATTTCAGGCATTCTAAATTGGGTGGAAAATACAGTAGCTTGGTGTCTTAAAATATCTCTGCAGGATTTACCCGCACTGAAAGTTGCAGATATGCAGGAGAAACTTGGAAAATGCGCGATTCCTGCGCTTCAATAATCACTCCTGTTTTCGAGTTGTGGCAGTTAAGCACAAGCAGAAGTCGTATATCTTGGTTTTACATGACAGACTTGTGGTTTGCAATAAAAACGAGGAAACAGCACACCTCTATCTGGTTGAGTCAGTGTGGTGTGGAATTGTCTACGTGCAGAGATGCATGGGTTAATGTTAGGTTCAAGCTACATGCAAGGTCAAGGCAACACTAGGCAGTAGATCTGAAAAGCCTTACATTAAACACAGGAAAATAAAAGACTGTCCAGAGACAGAGTTTCAATGATTTCTCACTTCTTTACCATTTAAAAGTATTACTAGTTCTATAAAACCTTACAGAATACAGAACCAACACAATGAATTAAAAAAAGGCCCTTGCTGCTCATATCACTTATGTGGTTAGTGACAAATGCAGATCCTGTCAGGTTATTGTAGTTACAAAACGCAAACTGAAAGTATATCTGGCCTACTAGATACAGTAACAAGAATTGTGAGAAAAACACATCTCTAACCAACTTCTAGATACAGGTTCCTCCAATATACCACTGCTGCTGGGGGTATGCCTCCCCAGTATGGGCAGGGCTGTAGTCGAGCAATCGGCATGCTAACCCCCTTTCACATGGGAGCGCTTGGAGCAAACAATCCTCTCGTGGTTCTGGCACGTCCCTTTTGTGCTATAGGTCATTAGATCATTTTGCATGGAAGGCCTTGGTTACAAGGGTGTGCGGTTCTTTGATGGACTCACATTCAGTTAAAAAGTTTTTGCCCATTGACGATGGGAATCATGACAAAATATGTCTGATTCAGTCAGCATTCTCTCATACGTGATTCTCGGCCTCTATCTTCAAGCATTATAGAAGCACACTCGGTACACTGCAGTATAAGTAAACAGTCTTTGTGGAAAAAAAATGGTATTAAGTCTACCTAGGTGTTGTTTTGCAAGCAGTGACTTTCGATTTAACTCTTAAAACTCAGCCCCATTCATTTTGGGGCGCTAGCGCATCGAAGGTTTGCACATATTACTCAGACACAGTAAAAGCCACCTATCATGGTTTGTTTAAAAGTAAAGACTCTGGGCTTTCCAAAGATGTATTCATTGTGTGTATGCTGCACACCTAGCCAGAACTATGATTGGCTGAAGTTAAGCCTCTCATCACAGCTTAGGTTTCGTTGTGAGTCTATTGCTCTGTCATTGTAGCAGTTAGACTGAAAGGGGTGGTATTGTTGGAAAGATTAGCTCAGCTTAATCACCCTACAACGCTATGACAACTCTGCTTTCTTGCTCTCCCCAGTTCACAAAGAAGTTGTCAGAAACAAAACAAAAACAAAAAAAACAAAAAAACATTTGTAAAAAAATAAAGTATTTTGTGTTTTTAAGCTAATCATGGGTGCAATCAAATTATGTATTAAAATAACAATTAAAACAAACAACAAAAAGACGGTGTGTTAAAGCGTGTTTGAAACTAAAACAATAACTAAGTGGTTTACAATAAAATAACTGGGAAAAACACAATCCAGGGTTGTTTTCGTATTAAATTATTTGATAACATTTTTAAAAAACATTATTCTCACCGATGTATTAAAACATTACGCTTTTGTTTCTTGGACATTCACCAGCGTCTGCACGTTTAACAAACCAAAAAAGTTACCGTGAAAAGTTTACGTAGCCCAATGTATGGATATTTAGGGTATGTACACTTTTGACGAAAACTTAATCATAAAACGTAGATATTTATAAATACTCCCCAATATAAACAGTTAATAAATTCAAATCTTCAGGACAATTGTGTCTCAAGCCGTTGTTCTCTTTTTGTGACGCTGCAATGGCACTGCAGCTTCTTCCTATTCAGATTCTGTGGGGGAGAAGCCGAGCGCAGTCCCGTTCTCAAGTCGGTGAGGTTACAGTGCCTTACGGACGCACCTATGCTGGCACTGAGCCTCGTCTTTAGTTTGACGTTTTTCGAATGGGTGAGAGTCGGCCGTTTGAGTTTACATTGCAGAACAAAGGCCTGAGACGCCCCTAAGCTGTCCTAAAAAGGCCAATGTAAGAGTACCATCTATTACCTAATGGTGAACATTTATTTACTGTTTACTATTGTTATTACTTCACTTCTTCAGATAATGAGTCCTCTGCTGTTGCTTCTACCTTTTCTTAAGGTTCCTGTTTAAATGCTTGTTGTTCACCCTGGTCCACTGTATTTATGTATGTACGCATGCCGCACAAAGTGGGGTGTAGCCCCCTCAATTTCTTGTTCTGCCCCTCACCTCCCCTCCACCGCATCATGGAAGGTCAGGCGCCGCGGTCATGGCAAATTTGCCATGCCATCGCCACAGACGTTCTTTCATTGCTTAACTTGCAGGAAATTAGATGTCCATTTTAATTTAATAGTTTTAATAACATTAAAATTAATAGCATGCAGTTTTAATTACATATATTTACTTTGTATTTGTATTATTAAATGGCAATCAGAAATTGTATGCTTGTAAGTGGTCACCGCCCACATCACCCCCATACGCACATCATGAGCGCCCTGTGGCGCACTCCCCCCTCCCCCCCAGATTTGGACATTGTCTTATCTGGCCCTCCAGGTTCATTACAATTGAGACACATTTTAATATGCAGCGGCGGACTATCTGCAGCTTAGTTCATTGCAATTGGTATTAACTTTTTGTACTAGTTTAGTACCGTCCTCCATACTAACCACGGGATCATCCTCACTTAAAACGCTCCTTTTAGTTTATTGATATTGAGCCACAGAGATGAAGGGGTGAACTATAGAGTGATGCTATAGAGTCACCTGCAGTACAAACTGATTTGCCATTAACCAACTCAGAACCTTGATATCACATCGATAACCGTTGAGCCATTCTGCACTGGTAGTGAATCAGTAACATTGCGCAACATTTTTATATGGAGAACACAATGCTGAAAAAAGAACAACATAGAATTGTACTCACAGTGAGAAAAGGCACTACATCAAGTTAAAACAAACAAACAAAAAAACACAATGGTTACAATTGCATCATTCAACACTGTAAAACAACCAAACAATGCAGCTGTATCTGGAATAGTGGGTATTGTATTCTGAACACTGCATTTACTGTCTAGGCACAAGGTCCCACTAGTCTAATGTCTAAAACATGTTTTACATGACTTCACTATCCTGCACAGGTGTATCTATACTGACAGAAAGAATGGGCATTACATCAAAATCCTTTGCGTATTTAAAATAATAATAATAATAATAATATTAATAATAATAAAATAATAATAATAATAATAATAATAATAATAATAATAATAATAATAATAATAATAATATTAATAATAATAATAATACAATGGACAAAAACAACATTAATATTACTACTACGACTAATAATAATAACCAGTATTTGATACAATGCCGCTGAGTATGTGTAATGTGCTGTCAATTAATAAATATGCATTTAAATGTATGAGATGTTTTTCTTACCATGGCATCATACTTCAGCCAATTCATGAAATGAGCCGCTTCGTCTCCCTTGTAGTAGTTGAACCAGACCGTTCCTTGATATTGATCCCCCGCATCCAGAAGTAAAACGTTGCTTTCTGTTTTTCGGATTCTGTTTATTTGTGTTAACCTTCTTGCGACTCCGGCGTAGCAAGGTCCGCCTGGATCACACTTCCCCGAGTACACGCTAGTTTCTTCTACCCTGGCATGGACGTCGTTGGTGTGGAGAAGAGTGACATCAAAACATGCAGCAAAATAGCTTGTGAAGAGAAGCTCCAGCAGCAGTACGAGACGCACTTTCTCTACCGACAACCCCATGTTCAGCTGAAGCTTTCAAAGTGGAAACTAACAGTATGTTTATAGTCCAAGGGCGTAGCTAGGAATGAAAGTTTGGGTGGCCCCTATCTTCGGATGGACGGGCAAGTGCCAAAGGTTTGACGTCACAGGACATAGTTTACATTTACAAACATGATTTAAATCAATTAAAACTCCCCCAGGTTTGAGCAGAGCAGAGTAGCAAAGGCAGAAAATGTATGGTGCCGAGTGAAGCAAGGCAATCATTATTTTGCAGTTTATGCGTACAACAACTGTTACACACTACAAATACAAAGCACATACGGTATGCATACAACCTACAGAAACAAACACACGAGAAGGGGTTGAAACAATTTGAGTGCCGGGACACTAAAGTTGGAAGTGTCTGAGTGGCCTGCGGTGTCCTAGGACACTGTCATAAGTGTAGAAACCGGCTGTTCTCGGTGTGCCGAACATTGTGAATTGTGTTTTATTGTAGCCTATTTCAATTAATCAATTTCAATCGGTTCATAAAACGTTTTTTGAGATAACAAAGGTGGTATTTTGTTGGGTCACTGACATTTAATTTCCATTTCTACACTATGCGAGTGTTCTGTATCCGCACATTATTACTGCGTGAGTGTCCTGCAATTGATGTTGTGTAAACCACGGCTTCCCGTAGGCGAGGTGATTGCATAGCGGAGGCTAGGATCGAACCGGCACCTGCAGCACCGAAACACAGCGCAGATAATCATTGCCGCTTTGCTAGGAGCGTAGCAGGCTTCTCGCCTGCCTCATCTACAACCCAGATCCCGTGCACGTTACAATATTAATGTACGAGTGGTCTGTTATTATTATTATTATTATTATTATTATTATTATTATTATTATTATTATTATTATTATTATTATTATTATTACACCGTGAGTGTCCTGCATTGAATAACATTATACATCATGAGTGTCCTGCATCACTATGTAAGACAATTTTTGTTCCTGGGTAGTAAGTGTTATTTCCTAATTGCTTATGCCTCAAAAGTATAGAAAATGGCTATTATTCCCCACAAACTTTGCTTTTGTGACCAGAACAGTGATATTTTGAAATATCACTATTTCCAATGAGAAAACGGGAGCTTTTGTGTCTTTTCGTTCACATAAAGTCAGAAAAAAAACAACATATGAATCCAAATTAACATGTATTTATACTAAAGTAATACAAAAATGACTACAAAAGATTTAGAAGTGAGTAGTTTTTCGAGATTTACAATTATACTGTAAATTTACGGTATAATCGTAATTCTCAAAACTACTCACTTTTAAATCTTTTGTAGTCATTTTCTATGGAGAGCCAATGCAGGCGTACGAAATGTTGCTGTTTTTTCGCCATGTTAAAAAAAATGCCGGTGGTTTGTTTACTGTACTGTATTACTGTGTCTTGATAATATTTTATGTTGTAATGTTATGTATTTCTAAAGTAACCGGTGTTACCAGACTGTTAAATGATTTAATCAATACGCTTCTTCTGTGCTCAGAAAATAGCATTTTTCATAATAAGTACGTATTGTTGTTGTATAATGTTGTCCAATGCAGGACACTCACGGTGTATAATGTTATGCTATAATGTTTACCAAATCTTAAAGACAACCATACTAGGATCTTGTGTGGCAATTTTTGGTTCAATGGGACTAGCAATTTGGGAGAAAAAGATCTTTGTATTTGATGTCATGTTTGTGATTATGACATCTGTACTATGCGATTGTGACGTTATGCAGCATGGCCACCATACCACACAACCTAGCAGCTTCTTACCAACACCAGTTAATCTTGGACTATCCCTCAACAAGTTCACCAACTTTCAGCACTGCAAAAATTGGTTTTTGTAAGAGACATTTTTACATTTAGGCAAAATGTTTTTTTTCAATCCAATATAGTGGCCAAACCATGTAACCTATGACATATGTTCAATTAACATTTACCAACTTCCCATAAGCATCTGCCATTCTACCAAATTTCGCCACTTTTCAAGCAACTTTTGGCAGAAAAAAGAAGAAGAAAAAGAAGAAGAAGAAGAAGAAGAAGAAGAAGAAGAAGAAGAAGAAGAAGAAGAAGAAGAAGAAGAAGAATCCCAGCAATAACAATAGGCTTTCCAGCCCTATGGGCCTAGAAGCCTAATAATAAAGCAAACTAAATGTGGAGGCAGAAGACCTTTTTTTTTTTTTTTTTACTTCCACTGCTAGTTTAAAAAATGATTTGGAGGGCAGTTTAATCTTTGAAAGGAGAGCCATTCCGACTGGTCAATCACGGCTCACTTGTTTCCTGCCAGTTGCTCCAGACTCCACATGGCGTTCGCCCCCGCTCACAGCAGGACAAGCACGAGCGCAGCTACAGTGTATTATTATTATTATTATTATTATTATTATTGGGGATTTAAGAATAACTATTTTTGGTGATTATGGGGACCATTGTGTGTGTGTGTGTGGGTGTGTGTGGGGGGGGGGCAATTATGATATGTGTCGTTAAGTTTTAATTAAGTACACCATGCGGGTAGAAATGTGTTCTATTCCTGATATGTAAGCTATAGTGCCTAATTGATTTATTAATAATTTTTATATTCAGTCAAATCTATAGGCTATATAGTATACGCTGTATAAAAAGTAGGTTGTCTGCTTGCACATTTAATAATAAAAATGATATTACATATAAAATACAGGAAAGGATGTTATGTAGTCTACAGACAATCTTAATACTGTACAATGGGCCAAAAAAATTGCACTGAGCTAAGCAACTATTAAAATACAAGAACTGTAAATTCAGCAGTGAAATAATACTGTGTATAATCAATATTGCACCCCCCCCCCCACTAATATCATTCTTATGATTGTGAATGCAATGTCCAGTGCATATGTTTTATTTGTCTCTTTCTTTAGGTATCTTGCGAGTGAATGTCCATGCAGCTTTACACCTGTTTATGATGTTGTTGTCATCAATACAGAAATGGAACACAATCATGCACTAGATGAAAACTTGACTCAAATGTACACTCAAAACAGATGCATCAGCAAATCAGGAATGGAAGAACTTGCTGATAACATTGGAACCAAAAAATCCACACCTGTTAAACTTCATTGTGCAACATAAAGGCAAACATCTTACATTAAAAGACCTGCAGAATCTGAAAGCTTGTTACAAACGTATGCAACTGCCACAAAGTGATGAAGATTTCCTTATTACTGTGTTGGAGAAACTTTTTGAAAATGAAGATGGAAGGTGTTCATTGCACATAAATGAAAATGGTGACTTGCAAGTTTTACTTGTGCAGACAAAATCGATGAAAATTTTATATGATAATTTTTTTTTTGCAACCAGCATACTACTTACAGTGTTAGTCAAGTGTGATTTATATAACAGCTGTGCAAACCATTGATTCTGATATAACAGCACAGGGCTTCTTGAAACAATACAAAGCACGTTACAATGTGCTAGAGTGTAGTGACTGAGGATGGAACCGGGGTTCAGAGCCAAAAACAGCCGGGCTCCATGCAAAGAAACTCAATTAACTATGTTTTTTTTTTTTTATTTTATTCAGAGAAATGTATTTAAGTGAGCTTTAATATATCTGGATTTTTTTTTGTTGCACATATTTTAAGTGACACAAGGTGGCAGAAGATATTTAAAAATTAGAGTTCTGGACATACCAGTGACTATACAGTTGAAGGCTTCAAGAGGAAAGTCAGTAGCTATGTATGCAGATGGCTTGGCCTGCCTAGAAGCCACAGCAGCATCACCCTCTATGGCAGAAACAACAACTCAGAGTTCAGGGTCACCAAGGCAAGGGAGGTACTGCAGTATAGGGACTCTGCTGACAGCAAGGTGTCCAAAGCAGGGAATAAAGTGAAGACAGGCAGAAAATGGTATGCACGGGAAGCAGTATGCCTGAGTTTCACCTATGGCACAGTGTCATCATGGAAAGAGTGGCACAAGGAAGGGCAGTAATTGGTAGCATCTCACCCCCCAGGTATGACGCAACCACAGACAAGGAGAGATGTAAGCTGGTGAAGGATGAGGTGTTACCTGCCATGGAGGAGGAGAGATCGCGCAGAATAATTGCAATGAAGCAGCAGGGTGTTTGGACTGGATGGGATGGGGCAAAGGAGTAGAAACTCACTTGGACCGACCGTTGACAGAGAGAACCTCATCCGGGCCTCATCCCAAGCTCTTTAACCCTTCTTACTAGGGACAGGGTGGAATCAGCACAGTTGTTTGGTTGTTCGTTTGCCACTACAAAATGATTACGACCTGACACAAAAACCGGAGGTTTAGCACGTCTATGCACTTTCAATGAAAAATAAACAAAAACACCTAGCTCTTTCGGCATTTTTAAAGATGAAAACACAAAGACTTCATACAGTAACCTTTTAGTACAATTGAGCACACCATCAATCAGACTCTCCATACAGCAGCAGCCTTGAAGAGACTAGCTGCTCTCCTTTAATACCCTGCATCTGGCTCTAATTTACAATGATAGCCAGGTGCAGGTGATAATTAACTATAATCAAACAATTAATGCACATTTTTTGGCAGAGGGGATATTAACCCCCTTCCTGCTGTGCTACAATAGATATATATATATATATATATATATATATATATATATATATATATATATATATATATATATATATGGGACTATATATATCATAATATATATATTTACAACTGAGTGTCAACAATCATCAATTAAAATATAGCAGTGAACAAACCTTGTTTTTCTTGTTGATTTGCGATCCGCCAACTCAGAGACACACTTGGTCGCACACTCTTGTCAATTTCTGATTAAAATATATTTTATTGAACTACCTGACGAAGACGCATTGTGTCGAAACGCGTCATGGTTCTTTTTTGTTTTGAAAATAATTGTCTGTTCAATAAAATATATTTTAATCAGAAATTGACCAAGTGCGCGACCGAATGTGTTTCTGAGTTGGCGGATCACAAATCAACAAGAGAAATAAGATTTGTTCACTGCACAAAATTAATGATTGTGACCAACATTTAACTTAGACAGTTCCTTAATTATTGATATTGCCTTATATTCCTAAGGAATTCGTAACATCACGGCATACCATAGAGAGACTTGGATATATATATATATATATATATATATATATATATATATATATATATATATATATATATTATATATATACTAATACGAATCAAGTTGGATGATTAACCTACTAATGTCGTAAGAAAACCAAATCATACAAGGATAAAACTTATATAAAAAAACCTATAATTCTTATATCCATGTAGTTATATGGATGTGTGATGCATATAAGTAACATATAATGGTTACAATGCATATATTTATAATATGTTGAAAATATGTGTTCTTTCCATATGGGAGGGGATGATTCAGGGAGCACAGTTTTCACCGCCTTCGCCTTTGTCTTGGTCCACAAGTTCCTGCTTTCAAGCCTTGCAAGCCTTCATCTCCATCTTCCTCGTCCCAGCTTTGAGGCCCTGCGGAGCAACACCAGCTTGCACTTGCTTCCTTTTCCCTTTTTCTTCATGCAATGCAAGACCAGGAGTGGCACCCAGCGGCAGCAGCCGTTACATGGGACAATCAGACTACTACTGCAAGCAAGCTGGAAAAGTGCGACTAACAAACTTGGAAAACAGTAAGACAAGGTTGCACTAATCATCTGTTAACGCAACTATACTACACTCGATCCACGAAAGACACTGGTATCTCAAGACCTGTCTAATAATTGTGTTTATATTGAACAGAACTGTGTTAGAATTTTGGGAATAAAATGTATGCATGTTAAACCACTGAATACTTGTACGAGATCCTCTAATAAACTACTTACTGATTTCATTTCATTTCTTAAACCTGCTAATCCTCATTAAATGTGTACTGTAAGAACTGAATATTGATTTGAGCCAATAACATCAATATTAATTTGGACACCAGTCTTGGATCAGAATGATTATATTCTTTACAAGACCTCATGCCTTGAGGTGACAATTTTTCAAACTTCATGTTTAATTGGAGATGCTACCTAACCCTAACCCTAACCCCTTGGACACGAGCCTGGGATCAGAATGATTATATTCTTTACAAGACCTCATGCCTTGAGGTGACAATTTTTCAAACTTCATGTTTAACTGGAGATGTAATCTCAGCCTTAGCAATGGATGGAGCAAACCTCTTCTATCTAATAAACAATGCAGGGCAACAAAGAGTTCATAGGAGATAGAGGCTTCAAAAACAACAGAAGCAAAGGTGACAATGGGCAGCTTTTCAGCTCTTCACATGCTTGGGTGTGTTTTTAACCCTAGCTGTGACAGGCTGTGTTAACAATACAGCTAAGACACCCATTACACAAATACAGCCATTCCTCACCACCTCCAAAGGGGACTGTTATAAAAAGCCCAGTACAAAGGGGGTAATAGTGAACTCCATTTAAAGTTCAATCCAAGTTCCAAGATGAAGACCGCCAGATTCAGACGGTGAGCACAATAATCTGTTATACAATGACATTAGAAATGCGTGTAGCAAAGGAGAAGCCATACTAATGGGGGATTTCAACTTCCCCCAAATAAAATGGGAAAACCCGGTGGGTAGCACGAAGGATGAAATAGAAATGGTGGAAATGACAAATGACTGCTTCCTAACACAATTTGTCAAGGCACCGACTAGAGGGGAGGCATGCCTTGATTTAGTCTTTTCAAATAACAAAGATAGAATAACTAAAACAGAGGTCAGAGAACCACTGGCAAACTCAGACCACAACATGATCTCATTTGAAGTGTTTTTTAAAACCCCAAAAGTAAAGACTAAAGCTAAGGTTTACAATTTTAGAAAAGCAAACTATGAAGGTATGAAACAGAGACTAACAGAAGTAGATTGGAGTAAAATAGAGAAAACACCCACAGAAGAATGATGGTTGTTCTTCAAAAATGTAGTACTAGAGGCGCAAAACAATTACATCCCTAAAGTAGACAAATCTGAATGTAAAACTAAATTGCCAAAATGGTTTAATAGATCAATTAAAAAAAATATTCAGCGAAAAAAGGCACTTTACAGAGCATTAAAAAGGACCAAAAAGAAAGTACGCAGAAAGAGTACACAGAACTGCAAACGCAAGTCAAAAAGGAAATTAGAAAGGCCAAGAGAGAAATAGAAATGAACATTGCTAAGGGAGCTAAAACCAATTCCAAAATGTTTTTCCACTATTACAACAGCAAGAGAACATTCAAAGAGGAGATTAAATGTTTAAGAGATACAAATGGCAAAATCGTAGATGAAGAAAAAAAATAGCAAATATATTAAATGATTACTTTTCACAAGTTTTTACAAAGGAAGATACTGACAACATGCCCCACATGTCATCCAGTTCCTATCCAGTTTTAAATAACTTTAGCATAACTGAGGCAGAAGTGTTAAAGGGACTAGGAGCTCTTAAAATAAACAAATCCCCTGGGCCGGATGAGATCCTCCCAGTAGTACTCAAAGAAATGAAAGAAGTAATTTACAAACCGCTAACCAAGATCATGCAGCAGTCTCTTGACACAGGGGTGGTACCGACAGACTGGAAAATTGCAGACGTAATACCGATCCACAAAAAGGGAAACAAAACTGAACCAGGTAACTACAGACCACTAAGCCTGACTTCTATTATATGCAAACTTATGGAAACTATAATAAGATCCAAAATGGGAAATTACCTATATGGTAACAGGGTCCTGGGAGACAGTCAACATGGTTTTAGGAAAGGGAGATCATGTCTAACTAACTTGCTTGATTTTTTTGAGGATGCAACATCGATAATGGATAATTGCAAAGCATATGACATGGTTTATTTAGATTTCCAGAAAGCTTTTGACAAAGTCCCGCACAAAAGATTAATTCTCAAACTGAACGCAGTTGGGATTCAAGAAAACACATGTACATGGATTAAGGAGTGGTTAACATGTAGAAAACAGAAAGTACCGATTAGAGGAGAAACCTCAGAATGGAGTGTGGTAACCAGTGGTGTACCACAGGGATCAGTATTAGGTCCTCTGCTATTCCTAATCTACATTAATGATTTAGATTGTGGTTTAGTAAGCAAACTTATTAAATTTGCAGACGACACAAAAGTAGGAGGAGTGGCAAACACTGTTGCAGCAGCAAAGGTCATTCAAAATGATCTAGACAAGATTCAGAACTGGGCAGACACATAGCAAATGACATTTAATAGAGAAAAGTGTAAGGTACTGCACGCAGGAAATAAAAATGTACATTATAAATATCATATGGGAGATACTGAAATTGGAGAAGGAATCTATGAAAAAGACCTAGGAGTTTTTGTTGACTCAGAAATGTCTTCATCTAGACAATGTGGGGAAGCTATAAAAAAGGCTAACAAGATGCTCGGATACATTGTGAAAAGTGTTGAATTTAAATCAAGGGAAGTAATGTTAAAACTGTACAATGCACTAGTAAGACCTCATCTTGAATATTGTGTTCAGTTCTGGTCACCTCGCTATAAAAAAGATATTGCTGCTCTAGAAAGAGTGCAAAGAAGAGCGACCAGAATTATTCCGGGCTTAAAAGGCGTGTCATATGCAGACAGGCTAAAAGAATTGAATCTGTTCAGTCTTGAACAAAGAAGACTACGTGGCGACCTAATTCAAGCATTCAAAATTCTAAAAGGTATTGACAGTGTCGACCCAAGGGACTTTTTCAGCCTGAAAAAAGAAACAAGGACCAGGGGTCACAAATGGAGATTAGACAAAGGGGCATTCAGAACAGAAAATATGAGGCACTTTTTTACACAGAGAATTGTGAGTGTCTGGAATCAACTCCCCAGTAATGTTGTTGAAGCTGACACCCTGGGATCCTTCAAGAAGCTGCTTGATGAGATTTTGGGATCAATAAGCTACTAACAGCCAAACGAGCAAGATGGGCCGAATGGCCTCCTCTCGTTTGTAAACTTTCTTATGTTCTTATTTTCTTAAGTTAGTGTAAATGCAACTCCTTTGCTGTCCTCTCCATTTCAAAAGGGGGATTGGCGAGTGTCTGTCTGCATTAACACCATTGCCCAGCTCAAATGATACATGTTTTTAGATACTGTTTTCATGAGGGTCATAACATTCAACCAGCTGCATATTAATGCAATTCAAGGTATAGTAATGAACCTATTAAATCTAGACTGACAGCAGATGACAACTGTAATAGATGGCTATACTAAGAAACGTTAGTCTTAATGAACAATGCTATCAATTAGCCGTGATGAATGCTACGTTGCTTATAGTTACCCCTGACTGCCATTGCTCCAAGTGTATCTAATTACTGTTTCTAAATCCACTGTTAAAAAAAGTAGTTTTTAGTTCAGTATTTCCATGAAGAATTATAATTGTTAATATTAATAGCAGGTATTGCAGACATACTGTGCAGCATATGAATCACTTAGGACTTTCGTAATTTCTAGAGCTTTTTAAACAAAGTGCTGACTCCAGTAAATGAATACTATGATATATATATATATATATATATATTATATATATATATATATATATATATATATATATATAAAATATAATATACAGATCTGAATTAGGTGCAGGTTTTCTGCCAACAACTGGTAGACGTCCCCGGCTTAGCTGGCTCACAGCCTCTGCAGTCCACAGGTAGGGGGCACTCTTGCCTTTCCTTTAATACACTTGTTTATTTTCTGTTAAAAGCTGCTCCAGCAGCAAAGGACCAGACTTCTATAGCATCCATTCATCTTCAGAAGCAGATAGTTTTATGGTTTATGATCACTGTACAATGTAGCGAGATTTTGACTGAGAAAGAGGATAAAAAGAACTTAACATTGTTACTGATTGACAGTTTTATTAAACTAGCATACCTTTTTGGTTAGAATTTTGATCTGATGTTGATAAAACACACAAATAGAATCGCACAGCAGAATCAGCCTATTTATAACGAGCAAACTAATAAATAGTTATTAACTGTCAAATTAAATTAGGCTGCAGCAACACAGAGCAGAAGAGCGAATCAGGTCAATCATGCACAGGTGGTGACCGCTGCAGAGGATATTAACGCTGTTAGAAACTGAACTCAAGTTTTTAGACTTTTGTGTATTCCAGCTATATGGAACTGAATCGCTCAGACTGCTTGGATATTCTATATTCCTGGAATCTTTAGAGCTGCTTGGATATTCTATATTCCTGGAATCTTTAGAGCTGCTTGAAGATTCTATATTCCTGGAATCTTTAGAGCTGCTTGAAGATTCTATATTCCTGGAATCTTTAGAGCTGCTTGAAGATTCTATATTCCTGGAATCTTTAGAGCTCATCAACTGAAAATAATTGATCAACTTGGAACCTGATGGGCTGTGACATTCCGTGTGGTTTGTAGCACAATTCAGGAGACACAGTTAAACACCTAAAATAAACCATATATAAAGGCAGTCCCAGTGTGTCACATATTACAACTATTGTTTATTATAAAACTAATAGAAAATCATGGTTGTTTTGGTAGTATTTTGTATTTACCAGCACTTAACTATATAGCAACACAAAACTTTTTTGTTTGAGCCAAAATAATAAAGTTTTTTAGTGGCCTCCGCTGGCAGAAAGTGTTAATTGTATTGTGGCAAGTTCTGGTGTAAAATTAAAGGAGGGAGCCTGGGCAAAAAGGTAAGCACACACTCCTGAAGTAACTGTCTTAAAGGCCCTAGAAAGGGCCAGGCTAGCTGCACCTGCAGAACATCAGTGCATCACAAGGCAGTGATTGTTACTCTCTTCATTCCTAACCGCAGAGTCTGGCAGCACTGATCTATACCAGAGTCATGGCTTCAGTGTGCAGCGTGGCAGAGGCAGGCAAGAAATGTGCTGCTTTTGTACTGCTAGCATCAACTAATAATTAATTACTTTTTAATTAAGTTGATTTGGGCCACCTTTGTTGTGCTTAGATAGTGGCATCATTGTGTAATTTTAATATAAATGTCAAGCATTCCTTTGTGAATAAAACAGAATGAATTGTAAATGATGATATTGTCATTGTAAAAACACATGGTTCCTGATAGCAATCTTGCCTCTGTGTTCCATCAGGGTTTGCTCTTGGTATATTTCCCAGTCTCTTAGAGAAAACATTACAAAGTATAACACTATGGTAAAGACAGGCGGGTATGTAATTGCAAATTGATGCCATTAAATTGCAGAGCATAAGCCTAATGGAGGCATAGAATAATTTTAACAGAGTACTATAAAGTAATGACACAGTGAAAGGATAGAGCCAGTGTTGGAGATGTTTCAGTGTCCAGGCTGTGATGATCCTAACATTGATTGCAAATGATCCAGTAAATGCCGCCGACATATCTATTGTGTTCCAGTCTTCTCATGTCAACAGCATGTTATTGTTGCACTAAGTCTATAAAGCTGACTCTGCAGTTCCTGTGTTCTAGTAAACGACACACTGGGCAGATCCATAATTAACCTCAACAGCAGAGCTGAATTGATTTTTTTTTTTTTATCATCCTTCGTGGACCAATTTAAGGTGCCTTGGAGGGCATACTGTAGGTTGTAAAACATAACCTAATTCCCCCCAGGCTGTTTCGTTACTCGGTGCTCAGTGTTTCTTTGGGCAATAGTTTATACTGGAAAACTAGAACGTGAGGTTACAGTGGATTGGATTCCCCTTTGAAGTGTTGGGCCATTCTCTTAAAAAAGGCTCATTTACAATCCAGACCTATAAAATCGAAGGACTGATACATGGGTGCTTCCTATGCTTTCTAAACAGCATACACTGTTTTGTATGTTATAGTTTCACACGAAAAATTGGATACAATTACGTCAGCAGTATGCTGCTGCATCTAAATGAATAATGAACACATATTAATACAAAGCTATGTGAAAGCAATGCAGTAACTGTACAATATTCAAAACCAGGAAGGGCTTACTTAGCTGGCTCAATATCAGACTGAAGATTTACTAAATAAAGGTGCCAATAAGTTGTTAACTTCACTTTAATAAAAGTGAGGCAAATGTGGTCTTGGGGCAATAACTGAATAAATGTGGTCCTGGGGCAATTGCTGAATAAATGTGGTCTTAGGGTCTCAATTTAGCTCAGGTTAAAATGACAGAGGAATAGCAAATATACTTTTCCGCTATTGGCTCAGGTTATGCCTATCAGACTACGCTTGCAACAGAATAACTGAATGTATCATGCAATGTAAAAGTGTCTAAGAATAGTTAGGGAGGCACAGTTTGAATTTGTATTCACATCTGGCCATCTCATTCTTTGTCTCCTTGGCAATATTTCATTTTTCAGCCAAGAAACAAAGACATCAATAGAAGTAATTTGCAGTGCATGGCTCTGTGATGTAGTATCATGACCTTTTTAATGTGTTAATCACACTGTTCAGTTTGTCTATTTGCAGTCTTACTCAACAGCTACTCAGTTAACCAAATAATGTTGTTGGGAATATTTATAAATATTCAAATATTTTGATTTCTGTTTGAAATATATTTGTAAATGTTTTACAATAACGTGAAACATAACAAGTTTATATTAACCCTATTCAGTATTATCACATTCATATTTACACTAACCATCATCCAATTATTCAGCATACATATTTCCAATTTCAGAACATCTTTAACTTGAATCGTAACACGATTTAACTCCACTCATTAAAATGTCATCTGCTATGTTCGGTATGGCCTATTGTTTTCCACTGTGTGTTTGAAAGACCCTCACCAATGTTTTTGTAATCACGTAACCAGCACTTCCCCTGAGATGCACACAGAGGTTTAAGGTACATATTTACAAGTGGCTTTGAATTGATCGGAGATGTTGCCTGGTATAATGAAATGACAGGCATCTTATATATACACCAAGTCCCCTTGATTGACTGATGTGGACATGCAGTTTGTATTGTTTCTAAGGTGCAACGATCTGTTGGGTGATGGCTAGATTCCCACACTGCTGTTGACTTCCTGCTGTTATAAATCATTTAATAAAGTTCCCATGAAGTTTAAATTGCCCCAATACATTGCCATTGTCCAGCTATTAAGACCCTTGTTTCCTGTACTCAGCCCAGTTGACTTGCAATGCTGTGCTGTTGTACGCCAGTGACAGAACAGCCTTTTTTCCTATCAGTCCTATCCGCTTGTTTGGCAGATATTCAAGCCTGGATGTCAAATTTTTTTTTGAAACTGAATGCTAGTAAAACTGAGCTATTGGTTACTGGATCTAATACCCAGCTTTGCTCTTTTTCATGTGGGTTTTCATGTGCTGACTGCCTGTAGATGCCTCCTTGGCAGCTTAGGTGTTCAACTTGCCCCAAAGCTTTTATTTGAAAAGTATCTCTTCAGTGGTGAAGACAGGGTTTTCTTATTTAAAGGAAATTACCAGAGTGTGTTGTTTTCTGCCCCGGAGGGATGCTGAGATGCTCGTTCATGCATTTGTTACGTCTCTTTTTGTTAATCTTCCTGCTCGCTCTTTGCATCGATTACAGATGGTACAAAATGCAGCAGCAAAGGTTCTTACCGGTATTAAACGGACAGAACACAGTACTCCCGTCCTTAAAGGTTTGCACTGGCTTCCTATCCAGTCTCATGTTTCCTTTAAAATATTGCTGTTGACCTACAAATCTTTGCATGGTCAGGGTCATAGTTATATAATGGACCTTCTTAGCCCTCACATCCCTGGGAAGCAGCTTAGATCTCTAACTCTAGATTGTTAAAATGCATGCTTCCAAAATGTGTTACGCTTGGAGGGTGCAGTTTTAGCCTTGTTGCTCCTTTTCTTTGGAACTCACTACCAACCTTTATTAGAGAATCCACAACAGAGCCAAATTAAAAAATACCCTTAAGGCTCACTTATTCTCCACTGTATTTTTAACTCTTTGACTGTACTGTAGAACAGTGACTGGATCCTATGAATAAAGTAATATGTTTATTTGGTTATGAGGTCCACAGCTGGTCTACCAAATCAATCACCAGGAGAAACCAACATTGTTCTGTGGCTTGAGCCCTGAGAATCGATAAGAAAGTGAACTATACGGAAAGTAAATGAACTATAAAAATGTGAGATTGTACACGGGAGGTAATTCCCTCTCAGCACTGTTTGAGTGTTGTCAATCACACTCCCACCAAGCTCCTCAAACGCTGAGGCTTAGTGCCAAAACCAAACGCAAAACCAGACATGTCAAGTCGCTGTAATACAGATAAAAATGTCAATACGTCTTCAACAAAATGATGTTTTTAAATGGCAAGACAATCAGAGTGAGTGAATTTGATTTTCAGCAGTCATGAGCGCCCTCCAAAGTTAGCTGTACTTCAAACACAGTGTTTCCATTACCATTACCCTGGACCCGGACCGTCAAAGTGAATATAAATTAGTCTCTAGTAAATTGTTTCTGACTGATCATAGCCAGGTTTTATACATATATATATATATATAAATTTCTTTTAATGTATTATTAATTCTGAATGATTTGTCCCCTTCAGCGAAAACATTTTCAAATACAAATCTTTAAAAAGTCCACAGAATTGCTTATTGAAGGACTGCATGGAGGTCACCATTAAATTAACTTATATTTTAATAAAAGGCAATCATTTGCAGGAATAGAGTTGGTGCTGCAGCAGGAAGGAAATGCTGGCCATTGGTAGAGGCCAAACATGCAGGAAAATATGCAAAAAACGGTGGCAATATTAAGTGGATATCTGCGGAGTGTTCTGCAGAGCATCGAGTGTTTAGTATTTATATTAACAATGGCTTATAAAAATGTAAGTCAAGTAAGCGTAATCATATCAAACAATTTAGGGGTTAAGAACTTCCAATTTAACAGATCAAGCATTCAATGTGCTAATTCTAATCACTGCTACACTTCGGTTATTGTGGAGTCTGCTGTCCTCTGTTGTTTTGTGTTATTGCCGTGCTGCAGAGAAAATAATAAGATTTGTTCAACTTACCTCTCTGTGTTTGTAGTCTTATTGTAAAAGCTATTATGAGTATATAAATTAAGAAAATACAGGACACACTGGATAAAGTGTCCCCTTCACAGTACCAAGAACTAGAGGCAGTCAAATTGGCAGACAACAGAATTCCTTGGAAATCGCGGAATTCGCAGGCTCATCAGAACAGACTGCCAAAATTACCTGAAATATAGAACTTAGCAGTTCAGCTTTAGTTTTGTTAAATTAACGGATGTTTTGTCTCCTACAAAAAGTAAGTGTTGATTAAGGACTGGAATTTAGGCATCGAAAATATGGCCCAATAAGAAATCTCATGTGGTGTGATGTTTTTGTTTGACAGTTTCTGTAGATTTTACTGTCAAAAATGAAGAACACATTCAATACAGCACAGTGTACAATGGGAACCGAACCTTAGAGCAGAGACTGAGATTAGCACAGCAGGCTGTTCAGTGTACCTCAATGGCCAAAAGCTTTGCATCATACAATTAACACATTTTGCTTCATGAAGTCGAATGAAAGCTGTGCTCAATAAAGTTACATTAACATATTAAATTACATACTGCTTTATAGTTTTCCATGTACTTATGAAAAATGTGACATATCGAAATCTAACATGAAATACGTTACTACTATTATGG
Source organism: Polyodon spathula (assembly GCF_017654505.1). Lineage (NCBI taxonomy): Eukaryota > Metazoa > Chordata > Actinopteri > Acipenseriformes > Polyodontidae > Polyodon > Polyodon spathula. Next base: position 73,921,672 of record NC_054539.1, read on the forward strand.
TAGTAACATATTTCCCGGTAGACTTTTGTGATATCAGTTTCTTTGATTACATGATGTTAAATAAAATATCTAAATTATGTTATTTTTTTAAAATTATGCCTCAACTCTAAAATTCTAAGTGATGCAAACCTTTTGGCCATAGTTGTTGTTGTTGTAAGTGTTAATAAAAACCCAGTTCAGCTGTCTACCAAGCGCATTAATTGAGAAAGAGGACACCCACTGTACTGAAGAGTGGTGCAGGCTTAGCTGGAATGAGAATAGGAATGCAGAAAAGTGAACTATAGGGAAAGTAAATGAACTATAAAAATGTGAGATTGTACACAAGAGGTAATTCTCTCTCAGCACTGGCTGAGTGTTGTCAATCACACTCCCACCAAGTTCCTCAATAGCTGAGGCTTAGTGCCAAAACCAAACGCAAAACCAGACATGTCAAATCACTGTAATACAGATACAAATGTCAATATGTCTTCAATAAAATGATGTTTTTAAATGGCAAGACAATCAGAGTGAGTGAATTTGATTTTAAGCAGTCATGCGCGCCCTCCAAAGTTAGCTGTACTTCAAACACAGTGTTTCCATTATCATTACCCTGGAGCCGGACCATCAAAGTGAATATAAATTAGTCTCTAGTAAATTGTTTCTGACTGATAATGAATCAGTGATTGGAAATCCTGGCCTGTGATTGGTTAAAACCTTATCACAGGAAGAAAAATAGATTGAACTATTGCCCTAACATCCTTACAGCACTAGCCAATAGTCTGTGGTTGTCATATGATTGGTTCACATCACTGTCAGTCCCGCCCCTTTTGAAAGGAACGCCTTTCTCCCCTGCATTCTTCAGAGAAAATGGCTGAACACAGATTCTGTGAGCTAACAAAAGGTGAATTACAAAACATACTACAAAAGAAAGATGCTCCAAACACTAAAATGATGATTAAAACGTCACTGTCACTGTTTTTTGACTTTCTGAAATTCAAACAAATTCAACTCGACAATGTAAACAAATACGCATATAAACTGGATTATGCAGCAGTCGGAAAAAAACATTGATAGCTATGCGGTATGAACTTCAAAAACATTTTCTCTTATTTATTTCTGTTATTTATTTATTTACTTACTTATGCTGCATCAGCTATATTTAAATAAAATATATAAGTCAATATTTATTTAAGTATGCTGTATCAGCTATATTTAAATAAAATATATAAGTCAATATTTATTTAAGTATGCTGTATCAGCTTTATTTAAACAAAATATATGAAGTCGTATTTACTATCCAACCTTGCCTTGCTTATTTTCTTGATTGTGTATATATACACTCAGTTCCGAGAAAAAGTTTGTGAACCCCTTAGGATTTTCATATATTTCAAACCTAAAATGTAGGTGGAGCCCCAAATCCTTAGAAATGGTTTTGTAACCCTTTCTAGACTGATGGGCATCAAAAACTGTTTTTCTGAGGTCCTGAGAGATTTCTTTTGATTGTGGCATGACATGTTTCCACACACCTGTATGGTGAAGACCAAACCCACACAGTGTCTGATCTTTATATAGGGTGGGGCCTCCCAAACTCACCCCTGAAGATCTACCTAATTATTTAAACAGCTGCTTCTAATTATCCCCTTAATTGAGCTGATAAAACCAGGGGTTCACTTACTTCTTCACATACCCTGAATCTTAATTACTCATTGTTTGTCTAATTCATACATCATTTTGTTTCAAAAGACATGGAACTGGTTAATATGAACCCTATTGGATATTTAAGAAAAGACTGGTTTTGATTAAAAAAGGCTATCATGGTAAAACTGTGGCATTTCCATAATTCTCATTGGGGTTTTTCTCGGCATTATATATATGGCATATGAAGGCAGGTTTTTTAAAAAATGTACATAAAAAGTTTAAAAGATTAAAAGTTTAAAAGATTTTTTAAATCTTTTAAACTTTGTGTGCATATTTTTTTAAAAACCTTTTCTTTCATATATATATTTGACTGCTGTTCAACAGTGGCTCACTCAAGTTTTAAAAATGACATTGTTTTCGGGCATTGGGTGGGTAGCTCTTTCAATGGTTTGTAGATATCAGGAACCCCATTAGCTAGAGGTGTCCATGTTCACTGTGTGCTAGACCTTGGTGGACTGGAAACGGGTGTTACATACACACAGGCACTAGCACAGCTTGATGCTACTCCATCCTGATTGACAGGCTCTAAATGCACCAGCCACACTCCTTTGACACATAAAGCTGGGTTCCTGGAGTTGATGCAGCCGTGCAATAAGTTGCCATCCTGTAATTGGGTCTTAGGGTCCCAATTATATTAACCTTTACTTTGTGACCTTGCTTTTGGTCCTAATGTGTATTTGAAGGTGGCCTATTTTAAAACAAGCGCAAAGGCACTTTTTCGGACAAACAAAATAATTTAACTGCATAAAACTAGCAGGAAACTAACAACATATAGTAACTGCTCCTTCTTTCAGGAATACAGGCACTTGGGATTTGAAGCAGAAGATTTTGTTTAGCCCCACTGGTAGGTGTAGTGGCCAATTTATAAAATATCTAATGACAGAACACATTTGTGGTAACATATTGTGTAATACATTTTAGCGTTAACACTCATTTTGTTTAAAGAAAGTATTTTGTTGTCGAACATATTTAGGAAGATATCATATTTAACACTAACAGCTCAATATCCAAGGCAACACCCCCACTGTGTTGGTGATATACAAACATATTCATTTCTTAATATACAGGGCAATGTCTCCATTATGTGATTAATATTTAAATCTAAATATAGGGTTTTAGTCCTGAACAAATTTCAAATTTCTTATAAAATTATATTCACCATTCCATTATGCTCTTCAGTTTCAATATCACGAGAGGTTAACCAGTCAAATAACTATGTTAATAAACTAACATTAAAAGTTGGGGGTCATCGATGGACTGCAATCTTCAAATCTCGCCATAAATTTGATTGGATTGAAGTCAGGACTTTGACTGGGCCACTCAAGAACATTAATTCTCCTCTTGTTCAACCACTCCAGTGTGGCTTTGGCTTTGTGCTTGGCTGACTCAAACAAGTTTTTCTCAAGGACTTGCCTGTACTTTGTGCCATCCATTCTCCCCTCTATCCTGACAAGCTTCCCAGTCCCTGCTGAGAAGCATTCCCATAACATGATGCTACCACCACCATGCTTGACAGTTGGGATGGTGTTGACTGGGTGATGTGCAGTATTGGGCTTGCGCCAGATGTAATGCTTGGAATTTAGGGTTAAAGTTCAATTTTCTCGTCTGACCACAAAACCTTTTTCCACATGTCTGCAGTATCACCTACATGCTTTTTCACAAACTCCATATGTGCTTTAAGATGAGGCTTTTTGAGTTATGGCTTCTTTCTTGCCAGCCGCCCATACAGGCCAGCTTTGTGTAGGGACCGGCTTATTGTTGATGTGTGAATATTAACTTCCATCTCAGACACAGAACTCTGGAGATCTCTCAAGGTCATTGTTGGCTTCAAAGTGACATTCTGAACCAGTTTCCTGCTTGCCCAGCTGGTCAGTTAGGGAGGGTGACCTGATCTGGGTAGTGTCTGGGTGGAATAATGCATCTTTCACTTCTTAATGATGGACTTCATAGTGCTGAGAGGGATAATCAGTGCCTTTGAAATTTTCTTGTACCCTTCTCCTGCTCTGTGCCTCTGTACCACTTTATCCCCAACTTGTTTCGAAAGCTTTTTTTGGCTTCTTACAGTTTGACTGATGTTTCACATTTACACACAAGCAATGTATGTCTTCAGCACAAACAGCGTCCTTCCTCCATGGATAGAGACCAGTAAAAATGCATAGAACAAAACTTCATTTTGATGTAACTTCAGTTATAGCGATCATAGAAGGATCCAAAATTCTGTTTCGTTCTTCAAGTTAAATTACCGCATGTTAAACATATTATACAATTATAAAAGGACAACAATTAAATAATTATTTTCACTTTAAATTTAACTAAAACACAGTAAACTTTTCAATTTTATTGGGAAACCATACTTAAACAACTCTTAAACTTGAATCCACAAGATTAGTTAATAAAATAACTATAAAACAATTTAATCATTTAAATTGTTACTCATTTCTCTAACTACGTTTGAACATAGTCTTAGACATTTCATGGAAGAGAGTCATGGCACCTAGTCTCCACTAAGTCTTGCACTTCTTAACCCTTTATAGACAGACACTCTTAATTAAAATATATGAATCAGCTTTGTTTACACAAGATGGCAGGTCTAAAACAGGATAATCTAAAACAATCCCAATTTAAATCTTTACAAATCAATCCAACCCTGTTAGCAATATCTAGTCCTTTGAAGAAGATTAATCAAGACTGTTTTGGGGGAAGGAAGATGGGGGAAGGGGGGGGGGGGGGGGGGGGGGAGACAAACTTAATAAGCATCACAGCATCTAAAGTCTCATAGATTAACAATTGAAATGTCATTTTACCAAGTACATTCAATTATAACTAGAAATTTCTCCCTGTGGTAGGCTTTTTTTTATTAATTAAAAAAGTATAGTATTCTTAAAAGCCTAAATATGAGCCTTTCAAGAGTGAGAGAATTTAGTAAATTTAGTAAATATGCAATGGACATCTAGTCAACAGGTCCATAATGGGAATGAAGCAGGAGGTGGCCAGTGGTGATGTCAGCAGTGCTGGTCATGCTGAGAGCTGCTGTTCACATGCTATTGTGTGCTGGTGTAATAGAAGGCAAATGATACTTACTCAACAAAGACATCAAAGCAGTTATCCCCCCTTCCTGTGTGTCATCCTGCTGCTCAAGAGCCTGGGCTGGAGGCAGTGACAGAGGGAAACAGCCAAACTCACTGAGAAATACATTACTGCAAATTAAAACAGTGCAACAGCCATCTGAGTGAGTGGCCGCTTTCATGTTAAAATGAGTAGATCTCAAAGTATGCACTTCAGTGCTACATGCGGTAGGACAAACAAAAACATCTAACGGTTTTAATAAGAGCAGGGCCATGGTAAACTATCAAGGCTAGTGTTTTTGTCTGTGGCACCGTGTGCTAACACAGCAGCAGGCATGGCAAGACCAAATCCAAGGCATCACGTGCTAACACAGCAGTAGGCATGGCAAGGTATTGTGTGTTACAGTATTAAGGTCAATTCACACAAATGGGTTTCATATGCATTGTGTTGCCTTGGCTGGCAATGTTGTCTGGTAATAATTCTAATAAGGCTTGTTCAGAGTGACATACTGAAAAAAACCTTATTGAACGTAGCTTTGAGATATGTCCAGAAGTATTGACCATTCAAGCCCAGTTTACTGAAATTGTAGTTATTAATGGTAGAAATTGTCCCAATTGGTCATCTGAAAACAACAATAGTGTAATCAATGAACACAGCCACCCAGATTAACCCATCATGGGGCCCTAGGCAAACATATAATTCTGTGCCCCTATCTTCTTATATGAATAGTAACAAATATACAGATATGTATATATTAGCTTAACTCACACTCCACCAATTTGCTAAATATATCATTTTCGTTTTTAAGTTATTATACATGGTTTTGATCAGAAACGGTCAATTATGCCAAATTCTAGTTATTAATTATGACAAAAGTTTCACGCACTGCTCTGCACAAAGCGACTGGCTGAATCTGACAGAAACAGTTTATTTGAATTTGGTGCAAAATACGTTTCAAAATAAGTTTGGAAAAACCTGAAGCCTACGTCAAATCCCATAGCAGAGTTTAATAATCACCTTTTGCAATTTACTGAACGAAAATTCAACAGTTCAAATATTGTTAAGAGCACCATATGTCGATTGCTATCCAATTTAAAAAAACGTGATGCTTCTATATAGGCAGGTGCTCAAACTTTTGTCCACTTGGTTGAAGAACGTGTATACTAATTTCAGCACAGTATTGTTAATTGGCATTCTTCTTTTGATACTTTTCACTGCCATCACATGTGTAGGTATATTTGTCATTCGAGCTGATTGGGAAAGCCGTAAAGCAATACAAAAAAAAAAAAAAATCATATTTATTTCAATTCAAAATCCCAGACACTTATTTATTTACGTTTTAGTGTTACAATGTGAATCTTTTTTTTATTGACTGGTCTTCCATGTATGGACAGTGGCAACCTTAAGTCACATATAGTTTAATGTGGTTTACTTGTTTCTCAATCTCCAGTACAGTGATGGCAGTGAGCTTTCCTGCTTTACAGTTGATTGGAGGGTTTTTTTTGACACGCTTCTTAAAAAAAATTCTCTTTTTCCAGGGTGAAACTGACTGACCCTGAAGTTACTTGTGCCACCGCGTGAAAGTGAGTGAGAATATGTTCTGGGTCAGCCAGTTTGATATTGTTTGCCTCGGTTGACATGTCAGTAAGTGAAGTTCTTCCAGTTTGTGCGCGACTCTGTATCTTGTTTAAAATAAAAGAAAAAAAATAAAATAAAAATAATTGTTTTGCCCCCCCCCCCATGACTCTGGGCCCTAGGTAGGTGCCTAGTTTGCCTACCAGACTTCAAGCGGCGTGAGATGTTTAGGACAGAGACAGAAGGAATGATTAATTGTTTTAGTGGTGTTGTCCTGACCCAAACAGGGACCCTGTTAAAGTAATACATTTGTTTTATTAGCCCTGAATCCCATCTCCATCTCCTGCTCAGAGCCTCAAGCCCAGGGGTCGTTACAATAGTTTGAATGAAATCATTCAAGGTCCTTTACCAGAAATTAGGGACCTCATATTGACTAATCAGGTTAAAGGAAATCTCAGATCTATTTGGAATATTTATTTGTATTACAGAACATTTATTCATCCCTTGAAACTGATTCTGAATCACTTTGTTATTTTTACCGTGATTATTTTTCATCTTCAGTGTGCGACACCTGCTGGCAATGCACTGAATTACAGTAATAATCTCTGAAATCTAGACAGGTAACGCCAGCCACAGTATCGTATATTGCAAAACGTGCAGTGACCGGTTAATTTAACATTAACCTCAACAGTGCCACAGTCTACAATGGGGGAAGCTGACCACTGCCACAAGGACAAAACATTATTGTCTCACTCACAGTTATGTTATTCACTGCTTTAGTTTCTTATTAGCTAAATGTTAGGGTATCAGAAGGTTTTACTGGAAATTCCCACAGATCTAATATTTGCCCCACAGGTTCTGTTCTATAAACCTCTTGAAAAATTTCAAAATTTATGAGACACTCACTTGAAAGACGGAGCACAACGAACTTAATTGACTTGCTCAAGGTCACACAGTGAGTCAGTGACAGGAAAGAACTTCACTTTATAGCAGATAAGCCTTGGCTATTTTAAAGGAAGTGTGAAGGCAAAGGAGACATTTCCGGGAGGAGCAAAATAATTGTGACAGCAAGACTAGTAACAAGAAGAAAACATCTTGCAAGAAGGAGATGTTCAATAATTTTTCTTGCTGGTAATTATTTGAATTATTTCCTGAATATATGCCTTTGCTTTTCCACTTGCTTGAAAATAGGGTCTGATTCTCTGCACTAAAAAAAAAAAAAAAAAAAAAAAAAGTATTTTAACAGCTGGAGTCGGATTACCAAGTAAAAAAGAAAAAAAGTTTTAAATAAGAATAAAACTGTGTCAATGCATTCATTTAAAGATGCTCCGAATCTGCAGTGAAAAATCTATCTTATTCAAAATTGATGTGGTGTATAAAATATATTGGATTGTGGTCAATGTGGTTCAGAATTAAATTATTTCCAATTATGTGAAGTCACGATGCCTGACAAACACGACAGAATACTGAATCAGTTACAGTAGCACAAAACAAAAGGCTGATTGTAGATTCATTCTATTTCAGGGAGAGGAACAAAACATCTCACAGTATAATGAATCTCCTCCTAGTGGCTGATGAGTTTATAACACTGACATCAGCATAAGACACGTACTTACCTCTCCACTATGGAGCTTGCTCTTTAGTTGAATAATAAGACTTGTCTTGGACCCTATGGTTTGCGTTTCACATCCAGGCGTGGGCTGAGATGTCAATTCACTGCAGAGGTGGCCTATGGGAAAGAATCATGCCCACTTTGGTTGAAACAGGTAATTAAATATCTGTGTTCTTTGCATTATAAGCTATAGCATGCATGGTGGCTGTGAGACACGTCGTTCTAAAGTCACTTTGAATCCTAGGGATATGGTGAGAGGCCCGATAAGACACATACTTACTTACCTCTCAACTACGCAGTTGAATGATAAGATCATCTTTGGACCACATGGTTTGTAGTTTGAGTCCAGCCTTGTTTTTCCATTCAACAAACGGGCTGAGATGCCAATGCGTTACAGCAGTAAGGGCCCAGGTGCTTTTTAGCTCTGGATGACTGTCAAAAACACGATTATCAGCGATAATATGATTATCAATAATTATTTTGCTGTATAAGAAAACAAATTGCAGGCGATATCAGGGTAATAGATTATTGTTCCAATTTTTCTCTGTGTGCACTTTGTCCAGGGCCCTGATTACCCTGGGGGCCAGACGGTTGTTAACACATTGAAGGGTTAATGTACTAAAGTGTTGTGACTGTCGCAATAGTCGCAAACCAGTTGCAAACGAGTCAGAAGTCTAGGGTGAAATGTACTAGACAAGCGCAATGCTGTTAGTGACTTTTGACGGAATGCTTTGCGGTTTCTTTGCGGTTCAGCCTTAGATGAATATGCAATTATGGGCATTCCTGCATAAATTTGCAAAAATGGGGTGGAGATAGTGTTCTCAAATATTATAATGAGATGTACTAAAGCTGCCTGTAATTGCAACACTTACAATTGCATCAATCTGTTTTGAAAGCATGTTTTAAACAGTCGCAATTGTTGCTGTCATTTCCCAGTTCACTTTTTCTTGTGCATTGCCAGCTGTGCTCAGTGCATTTTTGAGGAGAACACCCAAGTACCTAATTTTCACTAAAGACAATGTGTACTTAGAAGCCTTGAAAACAAATTTCTATGACATTTTTGGTTTCCCCAATGTGTTGGGAGCAATAGACTGCACACATGTGCCACTAACCCCTGAGCATCTGTATAGGACCGTGATCTATTGTGTTAATTGTCTAGGTTACTAAGTAGGCCAAGTTAAAAATAATAATAATAATTAAAAAAAAAAAAAAAAAAAAAAATGCTAAAACTATTTAGTTTCAATTTAAAATATATTGTACACCAATGCATACAATGCAGCAGCATGATTTATTTTGTGTTACCATACCGATAGCCTACAGGCTAAAGTAAAAAGAAAGTGTGCTGGGTGTTCATTTGATTTTACTACAATACTTTATACTGTACAGGCCAACTGTACAGATTAATATTTTTTCATAATGTAATGTGTAGCCTCCCTAAAACACATTAGTGTTATTTCAGCACAATGATCTATATTTAAAGTACATTGAGAACTGTAAATGTATGTGTGTGCAATTTTATTGTATTATTTTTAAACCTGGTTGTTTGCATGCCTCTATATATTTTATTGTATTGTTTTTTAACCTGATTCTTTGCATGCCCCTACATATCTATTTTGTCACTGATTACCCTGGAGATGTAATGGTCAGATCATTTGACCCATCTTGCTCGTTTGGTTGTTAGTAGCTTATTGATCCCAGAATCTCATAAAGCAGCTTCTTGAAGGGTGTGTGTATAAAAGTCTCTGTGTAAAAAAGTGCCTCCTATTTTCTGTTCTGAATGCCCCTTTATCTAATCTCCATTTGTGATCCCTGGTCCTTGTTTATTTTTTCAGATTGAAAAAGTCCCTTGGGTCGACATTGTCAATACCTTTTAGAATTTTGAATGCTTGAATCAGATTGCTGTGTAGTCTTCTTTGTTGAAGACATAGATTAAATTATTTTAGCCTGTCTGCATGACATGCCCTTTAAACACAGAATAATTCTGGTCACACTTCTTTGCACTCTTTCTAGAGCAGCAATATCCTTTTTATAGCGAGGTGACCAGAACTGAACATAATATTCTAGATGAGGTCTTATTAGTGCATTGTAAAGTTTTAACATTATTTCCCTTGATTTAAATTTAAAACTTTTCATTATATATCCAAACATTTTGTTGGCCTTTTTTTTTTATAGCTTCCCCACCTTGTCTAGATGAAGATATTTCTGAGTCAACATAAACTCCTAGGTCTTTTTCATAGATTCCTTATTCAATTTCAGTGTCTCCCATATGGTATTTATAATGCACATTTTTATTGCCTGCGTGCAGTACCTTACACTTTTTTGTATTAAATGTCATTTGCCATGTGTCTGCTCAGTTCTGAATGGTGTCTAGATCACTTTGAATGATGTTTACTGCTGCAACAGTGTTTGCCAGTCCTCCATTTTTTGTGTTGTCTGCAAATTTAACAAGTTTGCTTATTATACCAGAATCTAAGTCATTAATGTAGATTAGGAATAGCAGAGGACCTAAGATGGATCTCTTTGGTACTCTACTGGATAGCTCACTCCATTTTGAGGTTTCTCCTGTAATCCTTTCTGTTTTCTACACATTAACCACTCCCTAATCCATATATATGCATTTATTTGAATCCCTACTGCGTTCAGTTTGAGAATTCTTCTTTTCAGTTTGAGAATTCTTCTTTTATGCAGGACTTTGTCAAAATCTTTCTGGAAATCTAAATAAACCATATCATATGCTTTGCAATTATTCATTGTCGATGTTGCATTCTCGAAAAAATCAAGCAGGTTAGTTAGACATGATCTCCCTTTCGTAAAACCATGCTGACTGTCTCTTAGGATAATGTTACCACATAGGTAATTTTCCATTGTGGATCTTATTATAGCTTCCATAAGATTACATATAATAGAAGTCAGGTTTATTGGCCTGTAGTTACCTGGTTCACGTTTGTCTCCCTTATTGTGGATCGGTATTACGTTTGCAATTCTTCAGTCTGTCAGTACAACCTCTGTGTCAAGAAACTGTTGCATGATCTTGGTTAGCGGTTTGTAGATAACTTCTCTAATTTTTTTGAGTACAAAATTTTTTGACCTCCTCCTTGAATGTTCTTTTGCTGTTATAATATTGGAAAAACTTTTTGGAATTGGTTTTAGCCCCCTTGGCAATGCTCATTTCTATTTCTCCCTTGGCCCTTCTAACTTCCTTTTGACTTGCATTTGCAGTTCCAAGTATTTTTTTTCTCTGTACTTTACTCTTGGTCCCTTTTAGATGCTCTGTAAAGTGTGTTTTTTTAAATTGATCTATTAAACCATTTTGTTTTAGATTTTGATTTGTCTACTTTTGGGATACAATTTTTTTGTGCCCTAGTCCTACATTTTTTTGTAAATAATAAAAATAGTTTTTAAATAGTTTTTCTATGGATGTTTTTTCTATTTTACTCCAATTTACTTCTGTTAGTCTCTGTTTCAATCCTTCATAGCTTGCCTTTTTAAAATTGTAAACCTTAGCTTTAGTCATTGCTTTTGGGGCTTTAAAAAGCACTTCAAATGAGACTATGTTTTAATCTGAGTTTACCAATGGTTCTCCGACCTCTGTTTTAGTTATTCTGTCTTTGTTATTTGAAAAGACTAAATCAAGGTATGCCTTCTTTCTAGTTGGTGACTTAACAAATTGCATTAGGAAGCAGTCATTTTTCATTTCTACCATTTCAATTTCAGCTGTCGTGCTCCCCACTGGGTTTTCCCATTTTATATGGAAGTTGAAATCCCCCATTAATATGGCTTCTCCTTTGCTGCATACATTTCTAATGTCATTGTATAACAGATTATTTTGCTCAGTGTCTGAATGCCCCTATTATTATGCCCTTTGAATTCTTGACCATTATTTTGACCATTATTGATTCTGTGTTGTTTTTTTTGACCATTATTGATTCTGTGTTGTTTTTTTCTTCCAGATTCAACACCTGGGCTTCAAGATTTCTTCTGTCTTCAAGACCTCTTCTGTCCTGCCTGTCTTTCCTATACAGTGTATACCCACAAATATTATATTCGTCCCCATCACTCTCAGACAACCAAGTTTCTGTAACACTTATCACATCGTAGTTACTTGTTAGTGCAGTAGCTTCAAGTTCTAACATGTGTTTTTGAGATTGATAGCATTTAGATAAATACATTTAATGACTATCTTACCTGAGTTGTTGCTCTTTTTTGATGTAGTCCCTTTTTATTTAAGTGCAGTCCTTCCCGCCTATATTGTTGCAGAGTGACCCTAAAACCTGTCTTCCCTTGTACGAGGTGCGAGCACCTTTTCTGAGTGAAAGGTGTATGCGGCAGAGATGGATAGCTCTTTGATAGAAACAGTTTAATTTATTTGAAGCCTCCCCCACTGATGATGGGAATGGGAATGTACAGATGGAAGCCCTGCTAACAAGTTTTTGCAGGTATCAGGCTTTTAAAGACTGTCACCCACACCTGTGGTGGCTTTGAAAGACTGACTGAGAGCAGAAACTGACACAGCTACTGGAAGCAAGCTGATCTTTGGAATACAAATTGAACATTTGTGAAACTGCATCAAATATTGTAATGTTTAAGGGTGTGCTCAGAGCAATAAAAGAAGAATGTGCAAAATCTGACAACATAGATAGTCCTTGTTGTAGAATGTGGTCCAGTGTTCAAGGAAGGTGAAACCTTCTTGTGTGCACCATGATTTCAGTGACATCAAAAGCACTCTTTTTCTTTTGATGAATTTCAGCTCTCAGACAGCTTTATAATGATTTCAAAGTCTTTGTCTGCAGTCAAGATCAAGAACTAAAAAGAAAGAAATTGAATGGAATAAAAACAGCACAAGCAATAAGATTCGTGTTCTGGAAGTAGTAGGGTGTCTAATGTTTGTATTACACAGCTCAGCTTTCAAAACTAGTAACTACACAGGACTATGATGCTAGTAGCCTGGGACATTCTGAGCATTCAGAAGGTACTCTAGTGACATCACCAGCAAGCATGACGGATGCCATGTTTCTGTGCATTATAGTTCGAGCCCAGCTGGATTGATAGTGGAGCAGGGAGGGGAGAGAGAAGGCTGCAGTGGCTGGGCTAATGCTTAAAAAAATGATTATGCTTCAGATACCACACCTTGAAAATTGAGTGATGCAAACTATTTCACTCAATGTTTTTCCTTCTTTATGCAAGTCAAGGTTGTTATAATAGTAGAAACACTAGTGGAGGCTTTGAGTAAATTGTTGAAGCTCATAATGCATCAGAGTAGAAAAATGCAACACGTCTAAGACTTTTGCACAGCAGTGTATATTTTACAAGGGTTATCAGCCCTAACCGGCATACAGTGGTATAAATAATATGATCACTGTTAAGACAGAATGCTATCTATTTTGATACTTACAACTTCAATCAGTACACTCCAATAGCAGAACAGTACAGCTAGCTAGTGGCTTGCCACCTCTCACTCACAGGGAGAACAACCTGTTGGAAACTACTGCATGAATTAGAATGGTCATGTGGTGCTGTATATCTTTAATCATTGAACTAGGAGGCTGGCGCTATTTGAGTATTGGCATGACTAATAATCAAGGATTATTTATTTATTTTTTTCTATGTACGTCACCATATTATATTGCAACCCACAATTATAGAAAGTTCTTTGCAATTTATGCTCAACATATTAATATTGTAAAGAAAATACAGATCATTCTAAGCAGCTGGATGTAATATAACAATCTGTGAAAGGTGCCCCTAAATCTTTTCTTGACAGGGAGTCATTATTGACTGCAGTAGTTTTGCTAAACTCATTTGCCCCAATGGAAGGAAGTCATTGAGCCATCATGAGTGTAAATGACCTCTCACTTATATCCCTGCATCATCTCGCAATATAAGCATCTAGATTATTTGCTCTTTGGCGTCCTCTTGAGCATCTATCTAATCTTCTCAAGCACTCATTAAATATGAAAACTGACGAGGCCAAACCCAGAACAAAACAGAACGTGGCTGTTGTGCTATAATTCAATCTGCTCAAGCAAATGTTTTTTTTTTCTTTTCTATTTTTTTTTTTTTACCTGTAATATTTTGTGTTTTATTTTAGTGACATTCAATTTGTTAATTTGAACAACAGTATATCTGCAGTATAATCAGACTGTAAGACTGATAAATATCCTAGTGTCCTTTTGCAAAGGGAGTTATAATTACCAATGTATAGGAACTGTACTGTATTGAAATAATAGAACATAGCTTCATAAACTAGTGTTTCCATGAAAAATATATATTTGCATGAAAAAAACCCAAAACAAATTAAATGACATACAGCCACACTTCATATTTCATAATGACTGGAAGTGTTTTATAGGCAGCTGGCAGGGCAAAGCATGGTGCCTTTCTTCCAAGTAATAGTTCTCTAAAATTCCCCAAACTTTGTCTTCTAGACCATTTCAAAGCCTGCATTTGTTCTTTGTTGTTTTCTAAAGTTCACAGCCCAGTGTTATTGATATTCTTTTTGTAGTTCAGTAAAAAAAAGTACATATACAGTTTACTAGAACATTTAAAAAAAAAATTCTGAAATTCATCACTACCAAGCAGCCAATGCACAGGAGCAGAATCAATAGCATTTATCCCATGGTTACACCGTTGAAAGATTGGGCCACTGGTTGCCCTGATACCACAGAACAGGAATACAATGCTTTGCCTATTTAGGGCAACATCAACATTTCAAACATCAAAATGTTGTGTGAAAGAGAGAAAGAAGAAAGTAATCTTTCCAAAACTACTTTTCCTAAACTGTTTAAAAAATCTCATAATCGTGTCATTAAAATGCAAAGCTATTAGTGTTGACAAATTTAGCTAAAAGCAGATTATTAGAATCAGTCTGAATAAGAAAGTCATTTAATTTCCATAGACAGTAAAGAAAGAATGGCAGTTTGAAAACAAAGCCTTTTTTTATCACTTGTCACTCCTGTACTTTAAATTAAGGAAACGGACGATACTGGTTTTCCCAGGATACATTTAATCACATGCATACCATTACCGGATATTAACGAACATCTGTTTCATCTTTTAAAATTGGAACAGGGGCAGTCAGTTATTGTGTGTCAAGGTCAAAATATTTTTCTTTAGTTAAGATCAACGGATTACTTCAGATTACAACGATGACATCATCTGGGGGTGGAAGGTGGAGGAAGATCTCCTCTGTATAATATCATTAGTCTGTGTACGATGACATCAACTAGGGCGGACCTGCCTTGGCAGAAGATCTCCCTGCATGATGTCATTAGTCTGTGTCAAACTTTTTTCTAACCTGTCCCAGAGGAAGAACTGTCTAGGAGGCGAATTTGAGACAAAACTGATTTACAAAAACTGTCATGAATGAGTTGTTTCATACTAGTTTTAAAAAATGTCGTTGTCAAATAGTGGTGACAAACCTTGCACAGGTCCAGACAGAATGAAAATAGAATAGTATAAACGTTACCATCTTACTTATATCGGGTTTAGGAGGCTGCGTGGTCCAGTGGTTAAAGGCACAGACTTGTAACCAGGAGGGCCCTGGTTCAAATCCCAGCTCAGCCACTGACTCACTGTGTAACCCTCAGCAAGTCACTTAAACTCCTTGTGCTCCATCTTTGGGGTGAGACGTTGTTGTAAGTGACTCTGCAGCTGATGCATAGTTCACACACCTTAGTCACATTACATTATTATTACATACCTAAAAGTACACTGCTAGTTGTAGCGATGAAAGGATAGTGCAGTATAGGTAAAGAAAGGATAGTGCAGTATAGGTAAAATATGTACTGTAGTAAATCACATATAAAATCCACATGATAATTGTTTATAAGGTTACTATTTTAAAAAAAGAAATCATGTTACAAATTTCAACCTATTTTTAATTGTATTTGTATTTTGCTGAGTTGTTATTGAAAGGAACATTATACCATGTCTTTACCAAAATGTGTATTTGTGTTTCTAAAAGTCTTTATAGAAGCGGAGAGTTCTTCTTCTTGGTATGCAAAAGACTGCAACTTTTTCTGAACCTGTTAAATAGGGAAACGTCAAACACAATAGCTAGGAGGAATTGAACACAGCAGGGAAGGCAATGTTTGCTGCTGCTATGTTATTATTGTTATTTAAAGCAAATAGAGCAATTTGACTTCCCAATGATGTGGTGGCTGCCTTAGTTCTATACTGTTTCTAGAACAAACACAGGTATGTCTTTCCATTAAAACAGAGTAAAAAAAAAAAACCTGTTTGAATATCCAACTTTAGAAACCAAAGGCCCTTTTAGGTTTCACTCATATTTACTTTGGCTTATGAAATGATGCACCTGTAGTTGGTCTAACTGTTTATGGAGAGAATTCCCAATAACATTCAAAAGTCCCAACAGCTGTATCTCCTTGTCATGGATGGTGAGTAGTGATGGGGAAGTGACGTCACACACACACACACACACACACGCACACACACACCCACACAGGTATTCTGTGGTTTAACCAACAATGGTTTAATATGATGATCAAAGTGCATAATACAGTTCAACAACAATTGTGACAAACGTGCAGTTCCAATGGCAGTACTCCGTGTTCCACTGTGATGTGCTGTGCAGGTTCATAGCGTGATGGCAAAGGAGTTGGTGAAAGTGCTGAGTGGCAGTCTCAGCTCCAGTCCCCCCTTGTCTTACTGTGCCAGTATCCTGAAACCAACAAAAAAAAACACAGCATTGTCTTGCACCAAACAGGTTCCAACATAAGGGGGCTGAGCCACAGTCTCTGCACCCCTAATATACAACTAAATCCCATCCGCACAATCAGCACGTCGCCACGTTCTACCCAGTCAGCAAATACAACAGTGCTGATTGCAAAGATGGGATTTAGCTGTATTACAGCTTCGCGCCTCACCAAGATGGCCGACTTCCGGTTCACTCGGGTTGAAGTTCAGCACATCATTTGAAGAGCATATTGTTCCCCTTACGCAGCGCCTTCTCTGGTTGTGAGGGAGAGTTACAATTCAGATTCAGTCTCTCCCTGCCACATATTCCACCCCTCAGAGTGAAGCCGAAGGAACACTCGGCAAACCCTATGTCCCCTAGGTGCTCTTTTCACCCCACGATGCTTCATTTGTAACACAAAGGGTTGCAGGACAGATACCACCAAATTATTCAGGCGTTCATGTCCCTCATCGTGTCTAACTACTTAAGAGGGGCGTGGCCCATGACCAGGGTGAATGAACGTCCCAAGAAATAATATCAGAGGGTGTGAATAGCCATTTGAAGGCCAAACACTCCTTCTCAGATACAGAACTGGGTGTTTGATTCCATCTATCTCTGACGACATGACTGCCCTCAGGTACCTGGAAAAGGAAATATCATGTTCCAGTCTCATCGCCTCAGGTTGGAAGACTTTAGGAACCAATAATTGGGTTACAGGCTGTCCTGTGCCCAGGGCTTCAGATACTCTATGCAGTAAATGCCCAGTCAGAGTAGATGCAAGCGGGTGAATGCTGTCAACTGCCTTTCCCTCGATAACCCAGACCTGCCCCCGAATGTTCACCAGAGTAGGATCATTGTTCTGCGCCCAACATTCCGATTCCAGATCTCCAGTATATCGAACTGGGCCAGAGTAACCTGGGCCCTAGGGGTCAGGGCAACCTCGCTCTGCAGGTCACATTGCACAGCAACCCCTTTGCCCTGATGTTTAACCTGTAAAGCAGAATCTCCTACCAAACCCCAACCATGTCTCATTGAGATCCCTTCCCATTTGTCAACCCTTCTCTCTCTCTCTTTGTTTTGAGCAGGGAATATTTCGGCATGTACTGGGAAGATTAATCCAATGCAATTTCCTGTTTTCTGTTCTGCCATGATTACCTGGTGCTGGCGTCATTTTTTTCGCAACCACCTGTTTGTATTTCGGGCAATTGCAGCCGAGAATTACTGGATATGGCAACTTTTCTGCCTCGGCCATGGCTATGCGATACACGTGTTTCCCCACTGTTAAGTCAATTTTAAGGATAGGATGTGACTTGGTTTCCCACTGATACAGGAGATGGCCACAGTTCCCTGTGGCCGCCAAGACACACACCTAAGCTTTCTCATGAGATCCTGTTGTCTGTGGTTGAGCAATGTTAAAACACATGGCTGAAAACACCAGGGATAAGGCAGAACAGAGAACACCTGCTGTTCAAGCACATGAGGCACTGTGTTATGCAGAGGTGACCAGTGTGATTTGAGGTGGGCTGTGACAGCACTGACAGTGATTCCATAAGACAATGAAATGTATATTGTCCTGATATTACAGCCAAAATACTCTATTCTTTCTAAAGGTTTATAATTATTGGTATATATAGTATTTTGAAGGGATTGTCCAGTGCAGTGGTGTGCAGTTCAGTGGTGTTCAGTGCAGTGGTATTCAGTGCAATGTTATTCAGTGCAGTGGTGTTCAGTGCAGTGGTGTCTAGTGCAGTGGTGTTTCAGTTCAGTGGTGTTTCAGTTCAGTGGTGTCTAGTGCAGTGGTTTCAGTTCAGTGCAATGATATTCAGTACAGTGGTGTTCAGTGCAGTGGTATTCAGTGCAGTGGTGTCTAGTGCAGTGGTGTTTCAGTTCAGTGGTGTTTCAGTTCAGTGGTGTCTAGTGCAGTGGTTTCAGTTCAGTGGAATGATATTCAGTACAGTGGTGTTCAGTGCAGTGGTATTCAGTGCAGTGGTGTCTAGTGCAGTGGTGTTTCAATTCAGTGGTGTTCAGTGCAGTGGTGTCTAGTGGAGTGGTGTTTCAGTTCAGTGGTGTTCAGTGCAGTGGTGTCTAGTGCAGTGGTGTTTCAGTTCAGTGGTGTGTAGTGCAGTGGTGTTTCAGTTCAGTGGTGTCTAGTGCAGTGGTGTTTCAGTGCAGTGGTGTTTCAGTTCAGTGGTGTTCAATGCAGTGGTGTTCAGTGCAATGATATTCAGTACAGTGGTGTTCAGTGCAGTGGTATTCAGTGCAGTGGTTTCAGTTCAGTGGTGTTCAGTGCAGTGTTATTCAGTGCAGTGGTATTCAGTGCAGTGGTGTCTAGTGCAGTGGTGTTTCAATTCAGTGGTGTTCAGTGCAGTGGTGTCTAGTGCAGTGGTGTTTCAGTTGAGTGGTGTTCAGTGCAGTGGTGTCTAGTGCAGTGGTGTTTCAGTTGAGTGTTGTTCAGTGCAGTGGTGTCTAGTGCAGTGGTGTTTCAGTTCAGTGGTGTGCAGTTCAGTGCAATGATATTCAGTGCAGTGGTATTCAGTTCAGTAGTGTGCAGTTCAGTAGTGTGCAGTTCAGTGCAATTATAACTGGTCAGAAACAGTGACATTTT
This sequence comes from Polyodon spathula, assembly GCF_017654505.1. Lineage (NCBI taxonomy): Eukaryota > Metazoa > Chordata > Actinopteri > Acipenseriformes > Polyodontidae > Polyodon > Polyodon spathula. The sequence goes on from NC_054539.1 coordinate 73,940,902, forward strand.
GTATTTACATTTTGTTTTTAAAGTACAAAGCTGTAGCAGTGTGCTCAGTAAGTTAACAGCAGAGTAATTTGTTTGGTTGTGTCATCGCAAAAATAAAATCTGAGGGATTATTTGTTTAACAATAATATGCTGTTGACTTCTTGTCTAGTTTTCTTAAAACTTTATAGTGGAAATGCAGTCGGCCAAGTTAACCTTTTAAGTTAGTTCCAATTGTGCATTGATTAACACAGCCATTTTTACTGTCGGTAATAATATATATATATATAGATATATATATATATAATATATATATATATATATATATATATATATATATATATATAGTGTGTGTGTGCACCCCCTTTGCTATTAAGCCTCTAAATAAGATCTGGTGCAACCAATTACCTTCAGAAGTCACATAATTAGTTAAATAAAGTCCACCTGTGTGCAATCTAAGTGTCACATGATCTGTCACATGATCTCAGTATATATACACCTGTTCTGAAAGGCCCCAGAGTCTGCAACACCACCAAGCAAGCGGCACCATGAAGACCAAGGAGCTCTCCAAACAGGTCAGGGACAAAGTTGTGGAGAAGTACAGATCAGGGTTGGGTTATAAAAAAATATCCGAAACTTTGAACATCCCACGGAGTTGGCATTAATCAGAGAAGTGAGGCAACAATACTGAGACCAAGAATAAAAAACGCGACATGAGAGAGACTGCCCAAAGCCTCCACAAGTGGCAGATTGGAGGATCTAGTCCATAGGCACAATTTATAGCCTGCTAACACTCCACAGAGCTGGACATTTAACGAAAAAGTCGAGACGTAGGCTCAGACAAACAAAAGACAATTGCTTACAAGCAAAAAAATAAGCAAACAGCCTTGGGCCGCAGTATTCATTAAAGCCATTATTAAAAAATGGAAAGAATATGGCACCACAACAAACCTGGCAAGAGAGGGCCGCCCACCAAAACTCACGGACCAGGCAAGGAGGGCATTAATCAGAGAGGCAACAAAGAGACCAAAGATAACCCTGAAGGAGCTGCAAAGCTCCACAGTGGAGATTGGAGTATCTGTCCATAGGACCACTTTAAGCTGTACACTCCACAGAGCTGGGCTTTACGGAAGAGTGGCCAGAAAAAAAGCCATTGCTTAAAGAAAAAAATAAGCAAACACGTTTGGTGTTCGCCAAAAGGCATGTGGGAGACTCCCCAAACATATGGAAGAAGGTACTCTGGTCAGATGAGACTAAAATTGAGCTTTTTGGCCATCAAGGAAAACGTTATGTCTGGCACAAACCCAACACCTCTCATCACCCCGAGAACACCATCCCCACAGTGAAGCATGGTGGTGGCAGCATCATGCTGTGGGGATGTTTTTCATCGGCAGGGACTGGGAAACTGGTCAGAATTGAAGGAATGATGGATGGCGCTAAATACAGGGAAATTCTTGAGGGAAACCTGTTTCAGTCTTCCAGAGATTTGAGACTGGGACGGAGGTTCACCTTCCAGCAGGACAATGACCCTAAGCATACTGCTAAAGCAACACTCGAGTGGTTTAAGGGGAAACATTTAAATGTCTTGGAATGGCCTAGTCAAAGCCCAGACCTCAATCCAATTGAGAATCTGTGGTATGACTTAAAGATTGCTGTACACCAGCGGAACCCATCCAACTTGAAGGAGCTGGAGCAGTTTTGCCTTGAAGAATGGGCAAAAATCCCAGTGGCTAGATGTGCCAAGCTTATAGATACATACCCCAAGAGACTTGCAGCTGTAATTGCTGCAAAAGGTGGCTCTACAAAGTATTGACTTTGGGGGGGTGAATACTTATGCACGCTCAAGTGTTCTGTTTTTTTGTCTTATTTCTTGTTTGTTTCACAATAAAAAATATTTTGCATCTTCAAAGTGGTAGGCATGTTGTGTAAATCAAATGATACAAACCCCCAAAAAATCAATTTTAATTCCAAGTTGTAAGGCAACAAAATAGGAAAAATGCCAAGGGGGGTCAATACTTTCACAAGCCACTGTATGTATATATATATATATATATATATATATATATATATATATATATATATATATATATATATATATACAAACACAAAGTCAGTGATTGGAAATCCTGCCCCATGATTGGTTTAATCCTCATCATCGGTGGAGAAATAGATGAATCTATTCCCCTAAGGTCCTTACACCACTCGTCACAAGAGAAACACTTATTTTCTTAACTGACATATATTAAATATGTACTGCAGACTCAACCATTATAACGCCCTGTCAGTAACAATAGTCTTCCCTTGGGTCAATAATTTTCTATTATAGCCCTCCTTGCCAGTCTATATATATATATATATCTACAGTATATAAAGCAGGGATATATTACTTGGCTGTATAAGGGAACTTGCGCTCCAACTGATTAATCACATCAATATTTTGAAGGCATAAGTTCAGGCAATGACAGGGAATTATTCACTATCTCAATAAGTATTCCCAATGCAGCATAAGTATTTCAAACAGAAAGTCTTTTCTGAAACTATATTGGCAGTTACTTCAGGTGTCCATCTTTAGAAAGAAATGCTCATTAGCAAATCTCTATCATTTAACTAATCATCTCCTGTGATGTTCCCTGGAACCCTTGAGTGTTGAAATGTACATCTCTGTGTGTGAGCCCACAGTCTGGTTCTGAAGCTGCTTATATACTGTGCACAGCATAACAATAAGGCTTTGGAGATATAACTTATTTGGCAGGATCTACTGTAATTAGGCTTTAAGCAATGTAATTGCAATATATGTCCAATGATTTATTTATCACATGTTTAAAAACTAGAAGAAAAAAATGGCCATGCTTCCTGTTTTATGTCAACTGCTGATCAGTTCCAGAATTATCTTCTTCACTCATGATTTGTATCTGTGAGCATGCAGTGCTGCAGCGTCATCTATTGATCAAGAGCAGCACTTGTCCTTGTATGATGGAGATTCTAGATTTATTGCTCAAATAGATATCTATGAAAGCAGATGGTGGGGTAGCTATGATGACGTTACCTAAGTAAATAGATTTTTAAAATATTTTCTTATATGACCCAAGCAAAGGAGCAAGTACTAAACCAAAATAACACTGTACTGCGAAGAAGACGACAAACACAACCAGAAGGTATTTGTCTCGATTTGACACTATTTTTTAACTTTTTGCTAGTATTTATGTGTGATCGTTTTCAGTGAGAGGCCCCAAAGGGTTTTGGCTGTTATTTGTAAAGAATAGTTTATTATTTTTGTCACATATGAAAATCACAGTAAACATCTCTTTCTATTATGATAAGTCATGGCAATCATTAATTGGTGTGTGGTATAATTCCAGGCTAGTTGCAGTTGTAATAATTAAGTTCTTGATCGTCCCAGAAACATACCTTTCTCTATACAGTTACACTGTACAGCAATGATCAAAAGTTTTGCATCACCTAGAATTTTAGGATGAGACAATTTAAAAAGAAAACTATATTAACATAATTTAGATTATGTAATCAAAGTAACTATAACAGGAAATTGTAAACGCCATAATAGTAGCACAATATTTCATGGTAGATTTCGAAATGCCACATTTTTCAATTTTTATCTGGAAAACTACAAACCAGTATGTGATTCAATATGTTAGCATAAAATTATTCAGCAGGTATTATTTGACTTTATGAAGACAAATTGTTAGTTCTTTTGAAACATTCCAGAAAATAACAAAATCAAGCTTTCGCTTAGCATTTAATAAAATAAACAGAAAATAAGCGGTGGTAACAAACAGAAACACAAGGACACGGCACATTCGCCAAAATAAACAGACAAACAAAACGGACTAACACTAAACAAAACACGGCGAGCAGATATTTTACTTATATTATTTATGATCACAATGATTACCTCCGTCTCCTATCCCGTTCTCCACTCACCGAACACACCACCCCGCGTATGTGAAAACATGCTGCTTTTATGCAGCTGTAATCATTCGACTGGTAATCAATCATTCAATTGGAGTCTCAATACAACTGCACGTGAATTAATAAAGTGCAATTCCCCGTGATCACATATTACATTTTACTTGCATGTGAAGTGCTGTGCAATGCTCGTGCCTAAATACAAATATACATTTTAAACACTTGTGTTACACAGACCCGTTTATATCCTGTGTACCAATGACTATACATCAACATTTAACACCCCACATGCAACATATAACAGAAAATACACAAAGGGGCGGGGACTTTGTCACATATTCCCCCCCCCCCCCCCCCCCAGTGCAAAGCACACAGGGCCTCAATGGACACCTCCCCCCTTAAAAGCCCAAAAGTCCAGCACAAAGTCCTGGGCCAGGACCGGAGGCCTCAAGGGGCCCACAGCTCATAAGGCTGTCAGCAGCAATGCTGACGGTGGGGTGGCATACTCCTGCCACTCTTCTGCTGCTGGTGGCAATGCGGGCAGCTTCCCAGCTGACAGTGGAAATGTCGTCAGCAGACAGAGAGAGGTGGAGTTTGGTGGAGCTGAGCGAATGCTTTCGCTCAGCATTTAATAAATAAACAGAACAGAAAATAAACGGTTGTAACAAACAAAAACACAAGAACATGGCATATTCGCCAAAATAACCAGACAAACAAAACTGACTAAACAAAACATGGTGAGCAGATATTTTACTACTAATACTTTTTAACTATTCTTAATATCTTTACCTCTGTCTCCAATCCCATTCTCCACTTACCGAACACACAACCCCGAGTATGTGAAAACATGCTGCTTTTATGCAGCTGTACCAAGACTCCACTGGTAATCAATCATTCAATTGGAGTCGCGGTACAACTGCACGTGAATTAATAAAGTGCAATTCCCCATGCTCATATATTATTACTTTTTACTTGCACGTGAAGTGCTGTGCAATCCTCGTGCCTAAATACAAATATACATTTTAAACACTCGTGTTACACTGACCCGTTTATATCCCGTGTACCAATGACTATACACCAACATTTAACACATCACACGCAACATATAACAGAAAATACACACAGGGGCGGGCACTTTGTCACAATGCTGTACAACGCATGTTTTATCAATAGCTACAGTTGTATTTTATTCCAACAACTCATTTATGTAAAGAGCAAGACCTTGGGGCTAAATCTTTATTAGACCAAAAGAAAAAGAAAAAAGGTCCAGTAGATTAACGAAGCAGTCTGTTCAATTTGTTGGCCACTGTAAATGGAACTGAATTCATAATCCCTGTGTGTGCCACTCTCCATAAATACATGGTAAACTAGGTTTTTTGCACTCCCACAGGTATACTGCATCCATATTCTGTTAAGATCTTATAACAGTATGCCAGCTGAAACATAAAACCCCAAGGAGGCTATAATACTGACAAGTATTAAGAATTGCAAAACAACAGGAGAGTGGTCTGGTGGTTAAAGGAAAGGGCTTGTAAGCAGGAGGGCCCTGGCTCACTCACTGCCTCACTGTGTGACCCTGAGCAAGTCACTGAACCTCCTGGTGCTCCGTCTTTCAGGTGAGATGTTGTTGTAAGTTTGCAACTATGCACAGTTCACACATCCAAGTCTCTGAAAGTCGCCTTGTATAAAGGCGTCTGCTAAATAAATACAAAAATAAATAAATAAATAATAATAATAATAATAATACTACTACTAATAATAATAATAAATTCAAGGACTGTTACATAGAGTAATACTCAGATCATGAGATGTATGCATGGGAAAACACGTTTGTAACAGTACCCCAACCACAGATACATGTAATAAGACCTGTATTACTGAACCTGCTGCACAGTGTGGGAGAAGTCTGTAGTTGGAGATTGCACTGTAACTGTGGTGCTGTTTTCCTCAGAAGCACCTTTAGAATATACCACAATGACTTTGACAATGCAAACTCACTGCATAACTCAGCAAAGGGGAGGCCAGATTGGTAGCAGTAAAGCACCAGAGCCAATGTGATGATCCCTCTGGAACCCATAGCAAAGACTGACAACTTCACAGCCTTCAATTGTACATGTTTATTAATGCTTAAATCAGTAGAACTGTGAAAAGAAACGTAATGAATTCAATGACATTTCAACTAGAATTTTAAATGAGATTCACATACTTATATCACTGGGGATATCACTTTATGAATATGTGATGATGGGTTTATCTTCAAGCCATGGACACAGTGTGCTATACATAAGTTGAAGACATTAGTGTTGTGGTATAAAACAAAAATAGTTCCAGGTAAATTAAACTGCAATTTAGCAAATGTCTGATAGGTTTAAATTATTAAAAAATATAATGATGGTTATGCTAGCCTTAATAATTTACTACCCACAGTCAGAAGTACAATTAATGCTTGATACAGGGGGCTGAGACATGCAGTGCTGTAGCCTAGAAGCTTTTATTATTATCAATGTTCTTTTAACTCCATTTAATCAATAAGATGAACAATTACCATATTTATGATTTAAAAAGAGCTGTAAGCTTAAATATTAAATTAAAAGTGAAACTTAAAAGTTACGTTAGGCCAACTCAAGAATAAGACAGTGTTAATCCTTTCATGCATGAAATATTAAACATAGCTTTAAAAAGGTAGCTTTAGACAAATATGTCAGCATGCATATATCCATATGTCCCCGTCTGAAGATGAGAACATTGTTTCTTTTTGTATCCATCCTCATACAGTAGGTCTCCATGCCTGAAAGGGTTAGTATTGGTGTGAGTGTGGCATGGCGGATTCCAGTGATGCTGGAAGCAATAACACCACTCACTCTCTCTCTTTTCTTATACTCGCCTTCTCTGCCTCTCAATTACCTAAATGAAGTACAATGATAAGCTTTGTGCAGGTGGGGAGCGCTGTGCTACAGCAGATCATGCTTCTAATGATAAGCTTTGTGCAGGTGGGGTCCGCGGTGCTACAGCAGATCATGCTTCTAATGATAAGATGTGTGCAGATGGGGTCCGCTGTGCTATAGCAGATCATGCTTCTAATGATAAGATGTGTGCAGGTAGGGTCCGCGGTGCTACAGCAGATCACGCTTCTAATGATAAGATGTGTGCAGGTGGGGAGCGCTGTGCTACAGCAGATCACGCTTCTAATAATAAGATGTGTGCAGGTGGGGAGCGCTGTGCTACAGCAGATCACGCTTCTAATGATAAGATGTGTGCAGGTAGGGTCCGCGGTGCTACAGCAGATCATGCTTCTAATAATAAGATGTGTGCAGGTGGGGAGCGCTGTGCTACAGCAGATCATGCTTCTAATGATAAGATGTGTGCAGGTAGGGTCCGCGGTGCTACAGCAGATCATGCTTCTAATAATAAGATGTGTGCAGGTGGGGAGCGCTGTGCTACAGCAGATCATGCTTCTAATGATAAGATGTGTGCAGATGGGGAGCGCTGTGCTATAGCAGATCACGCTTCTAGTGATAAGATGTGTGCAGATGGGGTCTGCTGTGCTACAGCAGATCATGCTTCTAATAATAAGATGTGTGCAGGTGGGGAGTGCTGTGCTATTACAGATCATGGTGCATCACAGACATTAAGTCAGCTTGCCAGTGTTTATAAGAATATTAGAGACACAAGGCATGGTGACCTAATCTCTGCTGTGACAAAACATCATAATAACTAATTTTGAGGACATTCCACTTCCTAACCCTTGTTCTGATTTTAAGCAATTCCTGGTATGCAGCTCTTTTTTGTCGACTTGGTTCAATAGAGGAGAAATACTTTCAAATTTACAGTGAAGTATAAATCCTGGGTGTACACTACATTATAAATACCTTAATAGTATAGTTTTGCCTTCTGTGAACTCATACCTCATTTACTCAGGTATCTGTATCACTTTGTTAATAAATGTCCTGAGGTGTATATGCTGTTATTAGTGGTATGCATTAATAACCCTTACTGTGGACTGTGTATAAATGGTAGAAGTGCAGTAAAGCATAGCATGTATATGAGTCAATAAAACAATATTCCATGTTTCAGTTGGAATTTCATTAGTATCGTCAGAAACACACTGGTCATCGAATATTGATCCCATGTAGTTCAGCGCTGCCTGGTCTTTGCCTTGTCAATACCATTTACTGCTGCAACGTATCTCTACACAACTTTGTGTATTTTCCCAAAAGACCAAATTAAATCAGTCGATCGTTAGTTAATCTTCTGTTGAGCAACTTCTATTAAAAATATTCAAATAAAGACTTCCCAATAAACTCAAAAGTTTTCCTTTAAACAAATGATAGGAATATATACCCAACAGTGAATGACTGTCACATCATTTGCATTGATTCAGCAAACTAATGCATCACAATTTGCATGCACACACGAGATAACATTTTCAGAAAACAAAATCAGAAAATCAGGAAGCCATGGTTCCAATCCATATGAAGTTGTAGTTTCGTGGACCTAACATCAGTCACATTGCAAATGCACTGCACAGTAGTTTTTCAGTTTTCCCATTCTATTGTTACCATAGTTATACTACCATGATTCCTCACTGCTCTCCTCTGCAGTGCCTACCTATGCATTCACTATGCTTTATCACACTTTGCTATGCTTTTAATATGATTATTTATATTCAAAAACCTCCTGTGAGACTCCAGAATTAAAAACACTTTCTCATTTATTGTGCCCATGTTAATCTGCCTCATTTAAATTAAATGAAAATATGACAAGACATTTTTAACTTCCAGTATGCACAAGGAAAATTGAGTCAAGGTCGGATGTGGGGTTGCATCATTGTACAGTATATTAGACAGACAAAGAGACGGCCAAGTGAAAAAGGCTAGTCATGAATGCAAAATCATTTGAACCTCATATAATACCTTCTGTAAATTTGAATATAATCCACTTTTCATAAATGAGTCCCCTCATAGTTCAGGGCCGGAGGTGTTTAATTATACTTTTGACAGGCGATGTGTCCGAAATAATAATGATTCCATTAAGGCTTCAGACTGTTCAGCAATGACAGGACTGAAATGTACAATTCAATTATTTGTAATGTTTTTTTTTTTTTTTTGTGACATTGCGGTATCAGTAATAAAATATGTCATTGTTAATGAGTAGTTGATGATCTGTAATTTTGCTCTGTGTGGATCATAACTGACAGCAATATGCCCTCCTTTATCACGTCATGATTGACACAGGATTAATCACACTGCATTTGCTTTCAATTAATTATTTTAGCCCTATTTTTCTCCCCAATTTTAGAATGTCCAAGTTTGTTTTCTGAACTGAAGGTCGATGTAAGAGGTCCTCTAATCCCACAAGAAAGCCAGTTGCCTCTTTATAGCCAGGAACTCGAGAGCAGATGAGATACCAGCCTCACGAAGACAATGCAAGCCCTGTATGTGTCAGCTTGAGCGTATCAGGCACCTGGCCTGTGAAACAGGCATCTCCTATCCCTCCTATCTTTGACATCCCGTGAGAACACAGAAGGGCATGAGAGAGAGAGGCGCAGTTGAGGAAAGTGCGAGAGAAGGGGTGACCACGAGAATGCCAACCCAGCCTGTTTAATGTGCACTCTAATGATTGCAGGCGCACTTTGAGATGAAACACGATAATTTTAATGACAGCTTTCCTTTCAAATCCACAATCCGCAAGGAAAAAATTGAAAACTTAATTTCTTCTTACATGCGTTCTACCCTTATGAGCAGTGGAACAGCATCCTAACAGGAAAATGTGACAGCAGCATCGCTTCAGGTAGCAAGGCTTCTTGCAAAAAACTAAAAAGCATTCACTGAAGCTGAGCTTGTTAAGGCCTCTGCAATAGAAATGCTGCATGAAATGCTCAGTAATGATGAGAAAATGAGAAAATCAACTATATATCTGGTTAAACACATTCAATTTGCACCCCTAACAGACAGGAAGCCACCAGGGAGATAGAAGAGGGTCGAAACAGTTGGGTTCAGATAGGCAGAGACAGGGAAAAAAAGAAATGTAGTCAAACACAACCACCAGAAATCAAAACGTCAGACAAATTTAACCCACTTCAACATTTAGAAGATCATAACCAACATCAAGAGAACGAAAGGAACAACATCTAGGTCCTCATAAACGGTGCTGGTCAGGCAGCAAAATAAAAACGGAGGTCGTGGTTGTCGGGGATTCCATATTGTGAAACACAGCAAGTTCAATGTGCAGTCTGGACCCCCCTACAACAACAGTGTGCTGCCTTCCAGGAGCCTTTGTCACGCACACCACTGAGAACGTGGACAGGCTCCTTGAACGAACAGGAGTCGAACCGGTAGTAGTCATCCACAGCAGTACAAACAACATTGGAAGAGACAGATCAAGAGCCCTGCAAAACAAATTCAGAGAGTTAGGAAGGAAATTAAAAAACAAGACCAAAACTGTGGCACCTTGCAGAGGACCATACAAACAAATGGAAATAAATAATCTAAATGCATGGCTGAAATCGTGGTGCCGACAAGAAGGCTTCACCTTACTTGAACATTGGACCACTTTCTACAACAAGGACTATCTATATAGGCAGGACTACACTTAAATAAAAAGGAAACCAATCTACTCAGAGAAAGGATCCTTGAGGAGGTTCTGAAGTGTATTTCTTGTGTGATATCACTGCACAGCTAACCCTGCTTAACCTTAAACTTCAAGGCCATGGTCATATTGTTGGTGACCTTTATGAGACTGTAGTTGCCTTTCTAGACAAACTGATTGTGTTTCAAACAGGCTTGCTGTCTGGAATGATGGTTCATTTCTCTGAACTTTGTGCTCACTGTGAAAAAAATTAAGCCGTTGCAGATAATGTCATGCAAACATTCATGATGAAGCTATTTGAAAACTTTACTGCACGTTTCAAAGACTCCAAACTCTCCAGTGAGCTACAAATGGCATCTTCTTTCTACACTGGATGAAGGATCTCTCCAGCTAGAAATGGTTGAGCTTCGCAGTGCAGTGGTACTGAAGCCAGGCTCAAAGATGTTAATCCCTGTGAATTTGGTCAGCGTTATCCCATACACCAAGTTTAACAACCTGAAAACTTGCCATTTTTTTGTTAACCATGTTTGGCTCAACATATCTTTGTGGATCTGGCTTCTCTACGCAGCAACAAAATTGTATCACAGATGACCACCTTCACCAGCCAGACTTCAGAAGGCTTGAATCTGGTCGCTGTTGCCACTTTTCTCATTAACAGGTGAGTTTTCCAAGCACGCATAGGTAAAACTACCAATTGAAACTCTGTCTAAAATTACAATTGGCCTGCTAGATTGTGTGATATTTGCAACACAGATATTTATATAATTAGAATTATATAAACCCCTGCAGAGTTTATTGTTAAAACATAACGCAATTAAAATAGGTTTAAATGTTTATCACAATATATTTCCTAATAGAGACGCAGGTGCTTCTGAATATCTTACTGATGAAGTATTTGTAGTGTTTTGAATATTTTTCAGGGATAACATTTAACTGGTTATTTTTTAAAACTACTGTTTTCATAAAACATTGCTTTTATTCATTATAAAACTCAGAGTAAACAAAACTGTATTTGGGGAATGATGTATTCCACAAGTTTTGGCCCGGCCCTTGGCTTTATGGTCAAGGAAAATAATGGGGCACCACTAATGTATAATGTGGACTATTAAGGCTGCTACACACCAGATGCTATGCAATCTTTTATTGGGCGGAAACACACTTCTCGCAGGACGTGACCATGCATACCAGAAACAACACAAGGCGATGCGATAGATTTGAAAACTGCCAGATCTATCAAACTATAAAACACTGCTAATGACAAAACTGTGATCAAGACTGGTGCACAGTCGTCAACATGATGAAGTAATTATGAATGCCTTCTCTGACAATATTTCAGCATACATTCATATAAATTACACATATCAGGCTTATCCAGTGCCTTCAAAACGGACGCCCATATATTGCCTTTCAAATCTGTATCTTTATAATTGCCATGGCCTTTGTCATAAAACACAGCAAGTGTTATTTTTTTCTCCGTCATTTTGGATACGGCTTCCTATTGCTGGACCATGTGCATTGAAGCTGTTCTCTGATTGGTCAATTCCCTAGTTGTCGCGCAACAAATCGAAAACAAAATAGGATTCCATTCTATTTATTTTGCATCGCTACAATGTCAGCCCGATTCGCCTGTGGTGTCGTCTGTGGTGTGAAAGGTACTTATCAAAATTATACGTTCTATTAATTTTGTCAAATCGTTGCAGTTTCGCTTGTCTGCGTCTGGTGTGTAGGCAAATAGAAAAGTTGAATGCAATTTACTGCATTTGCAGAGCACTGTTTACTGCACAGAACTCAGAACCATTTAGAAACATACAGTATAAAAAGAGAGAGCAAACTCAGACTTAAACAAAACTGCATCATGAAAGCTATAAAACACATCTGCTTTGTCCAGTCACCTACCTTCTTCCTACCTCAACTAACCTGACCTCCTATTTCCTATTAAATCCATAATCTTCCCAAATATGCATACAATAAATAAACACAAACTCATTCCTTAAGTAAATATACTGTATGTAGATGTATTATACTGTAATAAATCTGCTTTGGAATTAGTAAATTGCTAAAATCTAATTCAAATCAAATTCCAAGAAGTAGTGTGGGTGAATCTCTAGATTTGTCATAAGCAATATCACAGAATGCTACTGTTTGCCACTTTTTCTTTCCATAGTCTTCAATATATTTTCATTTAGTATTGTTACATATTACAGAAAGCAGAATGTCTGGGATGGGGCACTTGTTGCTCATATTATCTCACTTAGACCTCTAAATATATTAGTATTTCTGATCTGTCATTGTCTAAATCAGAGCAGAACTGAAGATTTTATACATGGCTCCAAATGAGCCACATAACCTCGAGAATGAGTATCTAATTTAAGGTTGTTAATGGGTTTGAGTAGAGTACAGTGGCAGGTAGTTCTTTGGGTAAAGCAACACAACTGACACGTTTAGCACTATAATATTAAAGCAGTGTTTTAACTCTTTTTTTTTTGGCATTTTATTTTCTGCTATTTCATCAGCTTAGCCCACTGGCTGTCTGGATTGCTTTTTTAGTCAAAAAGGCTGGACAGCTCTCGTCTAGATACTGTATTTAATCACTATACTGCAGAATGTTTTAATGATTCCATGCTGTTTTAGAAGTGCAGTGATAACTCCAAATTTGATCCATTTTCTGCTTGAGCTTTCTTACATGGAGTGAGAGAGGAATACTTCCTGTCACTCTGGACACCCTTGGATGTGTTTTTGTACAGTAGTAGTGCTGCATTCTCATAGCTAATGTCATGGAGTAGATGAAGCAGCTCTTGATCTGTAGCTGTGCAGATGAGGTTGCTGATCTTGCACTTGCTCAAAGTAGCTGCACAGCATACAGTACTACAGTACACAGCCATGCAGACCAAGACTGGCACTGAGGTCACAAAGGCTTCCTCCAGGCGTCCTGAGAATAAGAAAAACTAATTGCTAGCTGCAGGTACATAATAACGGTTGGAAGGATCACCTAGGATCACCTTCTCAAAATGTTTCTCTTTCTTCAATACCTTGCTTCTAGAGTAGTCCCCATACACCTGCACTGTAATAACAGCTCGACCAACCAACGTTTGCTCCTAGAGGGTTTCCCACAGACCTGACTGTAGTAACAGCTCCACCAATCAAAGGTTCAGAGCCAGCTGCATCATTCCAATATATACCGAGCATCAAAAGAAACTTATCACTGTTATAACACAAAAAAATAAGGTATATACATGATGGATGTATGTACATACATGACAAAATGTTTTTGATTTCTTTTTAATCACTCGATCATTTATCCTTGACCATGACATGCCTGAGTCACTATGACTGAAGCATATGCACTCAATCCCCTAATTACTGAGACTGGATATGGAGTGATTTCAGCTGTTGAATTGCAAACTTGAATAAAAGCAATAAAAAAGAAAAAAAAAACAACAATATGCCATGTCTGTCAAGAAAGCAGGACTTCGTGCAGTCAGCATGTTGGAGGCTGGACTAGGGCAGCGTACCGTGGCTCACTATCTTGGGTGCTCACAGCCAGCAATTTCAAACCTGGCGAGGCAGTATAACCAGACACACTCTGTCAATGACAGACCACGAGCTGGGAGATTAAGAGTCTCAACACCTGCCCAAGATCGACGCATCGTTTTGCAGCCTTCATGATGTCAATTGTTAATCAGCACAATAAAAAGTCATTGCACCTGCTCTAAATCAGAGTCTGTCATTTTTCTATCACATGTAGTGAATTTTTTCCAAATATATATATGTGATAAGTTTCTTTTGATGCTCAGTATACATGCCAAGTTTGAGGATGGTGTTTCAAAACAGCTGGAAGAAATTTCTAAATCTTGTCCTTCTCCGTAATTAATTTTACATGACAGATCTCCATCCATAAGGTTATCAGTGTCAGAGGAGCACCATTTAGAATGTGACTCCTTTAATTATTTAAATACTCGGAAACAAAGAACCAGAGCTGGAGCATGCATGCTCCGCTCCCGGATGCAGCAGCAGGAAACACATTTGAGGGGAGACAAGTCTACTAAACTGCTGTGGGGTCAACCTAAACCTGCACAGAGTGACTGAAGAAACAGTCAGCCATGCAGTTCAGATATGGTTTTCATACTACTGCATTCGGACCATAATGATCACATTACTTACTACTTTAAAAAACAAATTTGAGTGCTGACAGATAAGTTTAAGCAAAAGTACCTATTCTTTGGTAACTAGTGTGATTTGTAATTATACCTGGGGTTATTAGTTAAAGAATATAATGATTCATACAAGAAACAGTGTCTTTAAATGTATAATGTCGTTTTATTTAAATATGAATATGTTGCACTTAGAAGTATAGTGGCAAGAAGATATTTAAAATTGTTAAAGACAATTGATTGATTTGAACTTTCAGTTTAAAATCTTTAAAAATATAAAAGAAATAGTAACAGGAAAAAAAAAAAAAACATTGAATGCCAATCCAACCCATGCATACAGCTTGAACAATGAATGCATGTAATTGAAAGAAAATAAATAAACACTGCTTTAGCTGTCATTTCTTATGTTTAAAAGCCAATAGGGTAATAATAATATGCTTAAGTTTAACTCAAAACATTTTGCCACGGTGAAGACCAACTGCACACTTAGATGAACTTGGCTTTGTTTCCACATGCAGCACATCATGTTTTATTGTCAACTGCATCCACAAGATGATCCTTCCACCAAAGCGAACACCTACAGGGACATGGCAACTAAGGACAAGGCAATTCTGTGGTCATACTTTGTTGGAGGCTAGATATACTGTTACCACACAGCAATAACACCAAGCCTCCTCTAGAGATGCCAGGCATCCTGCATTGCTGATTTCTAGGAGCCAAGCAAAAAAATGTGCACCACTACTCTCTGTTTTGAATGTTGATTTTGTTGCGATTGTGGGTTTTATTAAAATGGTCTGCCCCACCCATGTTGCCATTGTATTTTGATATCATATTCGGAATATCAATCTCTACATATCAGCACTCCTTTGCTGACCATCTTCTAGCTTTCGTCAAAGGACTGACTCTATAAGCTGTGCTTGCTATGGTAGCAACACTGTTGTCCTGCCATCTGCAGACTACCACGTCTGATGACTGGTCTTTCTGGTAATCCACCGAGCCACTGGGTTTAGTCGTCATTTTATCCACAGATAAAAGAGGACAGTTCTGAAATCTAGTTAACCTTATAGTTCCTGTTGCTACACTGTTTCTTTTGTGTAGCTCATCTAAGAGAGGCAGTGAGGTAAAGTAGTCAAAATAGTCTGTAGGCTAGTGCCACAAAGACGGCTGCAGTCGGTGATGTCAGACCAGAAACAAAAAAAACAGAAAGGTGGAGTTTGGTGAAGCTGAGCGATTGTTACCGCTCAGCATTTAATAATTAAACAAGCAGAAAATAAAAGGTTACAAGACAAACAAAACACAGGACACGACACTTTAGCCAAAATAGACGGACTAACACTTAAACAATTAGTGGACTAACAGACAAACAAACATGGTCAGTCAAAACAATTATTTACTTTCGTTTTTACTTTCTCCTCTCCACACCCATTCTCCACTCACCAAACACACAACCCTGAGTGAGTGAAAACATGCTGCTTTTATGCAGCTGTACCGAGACTCGACTGCTAATCAATCATTCAATTGGAGTCTCGGTACAAGTGCACGTGAATTAATAAATTGCAATTCCCCGTGCTCATATATTACATTTTACCTGCACTTGAAGTGCTGTGCAATCCTTGTGCCTAAATACAAACATACATTTTAAACACTTTACACAGACCCATTTATATCCCATGTACCAATGACTATACACCAACATTAACACAAAACACGTAACAGACAACACAAAAAAATAGCCCAGGAGAGGGGCACTTTGCCACAGCTAGATTAGGTAATAGGTCAATAAGCTAAAGAACAACTTCCCATATCCAAGACAAGATCATATGAAGATCTTCCAGCGTAGGGATCAAGGCGGGTGTTGAGGCACCAAACCTTGTATCTCCATCCGATTGGTTTACCTCTGATGAACTGCATTACAGAGTGTCTGCCATAGTAGGCAATCATTGCCTAATCAACATCTTGGTCTTGTTCAATGGACCAATGTGCTGTGAACTGAGTATTCATCATGTTAAACAGACGGTGAATTTTAGCAAACTTGTCATTTTCAATGAGCTTTGCATTGTCTGCACAATGGAGATGAACAAGAATATCTTAAAATTGTAAATGGTATTGCTTCACTTAGCTATATTAAATGTGTCTGAACAACGTTCCCAGTACATCTTTCTTCTTGGTAAAGGGGCATAGCCTGAGAAGAACAGAACTGCAAAGAAAATTCTCATTCCAGCTACATTTACAATGAAATCAGGATTACCCTTCTGGAGCACATAGAGATTAGTCATTTCTGCAAGAAATGAAGTAACTTCATTATTAATGAAGAGCTCAAACAGTTGTGTTGGCGTTAGGTTAGTATTAAAACATGTGGGGGTTCACCTTTCCACACGGGAGTTTTTTTGCTGGTCAATCAACATCCATCCAGCTGCACGTTATTTTGTCTGACTTAGAGTGTGTACGTTTAGTTGGCTGTAATCTAGTATTAGTTGAGGTCTCAGTTGAACACTTTGTTTAGAGTGGTCGTGGCTCTTATGAGTTTTCTTTTGAGGCTGATTGGATTGGTTACAATCCAATGGTGTTCTTTTATTAGTGGTTGTTTCATCAGTGTCTGTTTGTAGTGGCTGTCTCAGTTGAACATTCTGTTTAAACTGATTGCATCAGTTGAATGTTTTCTGTCATAAGTGTCTGTTTATGAAACTTACAGTCTACTTGAAGTCTCTAGATCATCGTCTGAAAGTAAAAGGTTTGACTGCCTTACTGCCTGAATACCAGATAGAAACACTTGGTGACTGCTCAGGTTATTTAGAGCTTGGTCCTTATTCTGACCCACTATCTTCATCTGATATATCCATAGGCTCAGGAGTTTTTAGGCAAATTCTGGCTGATTCAAAAACTCCATCTCTTCCAGTGTATTAAGTCCATGGAAACATGTAAAGAAAAGCATAACCAGTGTATTTGTAAATCTAAAACAAAAAAAAAAAAAATCAATTTGCAGAGTGGTTCTGAGGATGTAGTCTTCATTATTTCAGCCAACCAGAGACCAGAATTCATACAACAATAGGTAAACATGACCAGGATTATTACATTCTGAGATAATGAAATGTTTCTACCAAGCTTCATTATATTTGAATAGATGGTTCTCAACTAATAGCTTTAAATTAGGGCTTGATTAAAAATGTTTGCGTGCACATTTTTAAGAAAGGCAACGATCTTATAGAGGCTGTCCTGCATCGTAATTCTTAAAAAATCAATAATAAAAAAAAAAAGAAAAGAAAATTAAGCCCAGTAGGAATTTGGTCTTTTTAAAACCATTTTTATTATTATTTTTATTTTAGTGAATGTAACAAATATTACCTTTCCTTTCTATGACCCTAATAAAACAGATTTAGGGACCTGATAACTCAGTCACACAAGCCCCAAAGGCCGGAGCAGCACAGCCACACATACTGTTTAACCACTCTGGGGTCACCCTTAATCAGCAGAATGAAACACTCTGAGTCTTACAACTAAATCAGCAGTTTATTATGTTGGTCAGGATACACGCGCCACGCTCGATTTTACCACAATGTTCACCACAGCTGGATACAATGCAAATGATTAACTTTGCAGATACATGTTTGTCAATCATTTAAGCCAACTTAGATAAACATTCCAGTAACATAACTTCAACTTTGTGACTAGGGCCCGATATACTATAAACACTTTTGACGAATAACAAGCTGTTAAATGTAGCTCTGAATCAGCTGCTCGGAGCAGGGCCTCGAGTAAGCTCTGAGAGACATAGCACTTCGATGGCATGTATGCCTTCAAATGGTTCTTAACATAGTTACTGCCATTAACTGTTTATTCGTCAACTTAAATCGCAGTGATCCATTTGTAAGAACTGATATATTGATCGTGTTTCTTTTTTAAAAGATGTTCTGTACTCTTACCGTGCAGTGTCACACGACGACTACTGTATATTCACTTCCCTTTCCTTTAGTTTGCATTACCTGAAAGTTACACATAATGTAACTTTGCAAATGCTTTTAAATGCTGTATTAGATTAGATTAGATATAAGGGGATTTATTATGAAATGTAGTTTGCTTCAATATTTTGGTGACTGTTACTTCTTTCCATGGCAATAAACCCTCAGGACTGCATGCTGATGAATTTGAAGATATCTTCAAAATCATACAAATTAAACATCAAAGCACGTAAGTCAGCTGCAGCAAAGCAAGTGAGAGTGTCTGGCTCTGGTCCCCTCTGCTCTCAACAGGAAATGAAAGATGATAAGATGACAAAATGGCTGGCATCCAGAATAGCGTGAATGATTGGTATCAATTGAAAAGTAACCCTTACGTGACAGCCTATTCCCCATGCATCACTGTACCACTAAACTATACACAGAGACAAATGGTTGTTTAATTCCAGAGGTCTTTTCAGTTGTACAGTATGTATGTTTAAATCAATGCACAGTGTCGCTACTCTCCTTGAGCTGATGCATTAAATAGTCATCCATTGTGCTGGTGTGTTTGCGCGTCATATTAAGAATGAATGCTTATGTAGCTTGTTGTACCACATTCTGAAAAAATAAAAGCAGATCCAGAATTTTACTATGCATAACATTTCTGAGTCAACATAAACTCCTACTCAGTTATTTGGTGTGGGTTTTTTTAATCAATAAACCAAGATCTAAACAGCACAGACCATCCTTTGTCCCAAGGAAAACCCAGAACATGCAAGTTGTCATTCTGTGCAGTCTGAGAAAAAGAGGCAACCTTATGCCCAAGAATATATAGTTGCAAAAAGTTTCAAGAAAGATATAGATTTTTATACATCTTCACATGTGGTATGAATTATGTCAGGAGTTATATTATGTTATGAAAGGATACATCTGGCTGGATTCTGATCACAGCGCTTCCCCCCGATTCTGTGGTGCATAAATGGAGTGAAGACATAAAAAAAACACTGTGGTGAAATGGTATGCCTTGCGCCATTATAGAAGGAATGCCTCATCGCCACGGGTCGACATCAATTTTGGGGCGTGGTATCCTCAACATATTCGACGAAGTGATTCTAAAGGGGTTCCAAATAGACAATTGAGCAGTGCATTAAAACCCGCTGAAACCATGTTTATTTAGTGGCACAATCAGAAACTTTAACAATTGAACACACTGTAAAAAGCAAAGTGGTCCTAAGTAGCAACTGTATGCGTTTGGACTGACACAGAAAGAGGAAATCAAAGAAAGAGAAGTGAAAGAAAACAAAAAAAACTAACCTAAGATGAAATAAATGATAAAGTGTAAGACACGAAACAATATTATTCGGAAATTAATAATAAACAGATATATGAATTAAAAAAGATCCTCTTTTGCAGATAAAATGGAGTACTACAGAGCACTCATGAATTCAATATATGTGCATGCAAACTCTATATAACAGAGCCATCACCCCTGCTGTATAACAGAGTCATCATCCCTGCTGTATAGCAGAGCCATCACCTCTACTGTATAGCAGAGCCATCACCTCTGCTGTATAACAGAGCCATCACCTCTACTGTATAACAGAGTCATCACCCCTGCTGTATAACAGAGCCATCACCTCTACTGTATAGCAGAGCCATCACCTCTGCTGCATAACAGAGTCATCACTCCTGCTGTATAACAGAGCCATCACCTCTACTGTATAGCAGAGCCATCACCTCTACTGTATAGCAGAGCCATCACCTCTGCTGTATAACAGAGTCATCACTCCTGCTGTATAACAGAGCCATCACCTCTACTGTATAGCAGAGCCATCACCTCTACTGTATAGCAGAGCCATCACCTCTACTGTATAACAGAGCCATCACCTCTACTGTATAGCAGAGCCATCACCTCTGCTGTATAACAGAGCCATCACCCCTGCTGTATAACAGAGCCATCACCTCTGCTGTATAACAGAGCCATCACCTCTGCTGTATAACAGAGCCATCACCCCTGCTGTATAACAGAGCCATCACCTCTGCTGTATAACAGAGCCATCACCTCTGCTGTATAACAGAGCCATCACCTCTGCTGTATAACAGAGCCATCACCTCTGCTGTATAACAGAGCCATCACCTCTGCTGTATAACAGAGCCATCACCTCTGCTGTATAACAGAGCCATCACCTCTGCTGTATAACAGAGCCATCACCTCTGCTGTATAACAGAGCCATCACCTCTGCTGTATAACAGAGCCATCACCTCTGCTGTATAACAGAGCCATCACCTCTGCTGTATAACAGAGCCATCACCTCTGCTGTATAACAGAGCCATCACCCCTGCTGTATAACAGAGCCATCACCCCTGCTGTATAACAGAGCCATCACCTCTGCTGTATAACAGAGCCATCCCCTCTGCTGTATAACAGAGCCATCACCACTGCTGTATAACAGAGCCATCACCTCTGCTGTATAACAGAGCCATCACCCCTGCTGTATAACAGAGCCATCACCCCTGCTGTATAACAGAGCCATCACCTCTGCTGTATAACAGAGCCATCACTTCTGCTGTATGACAGAGCCATCACCTCTGCTGTATAACAGAGCCATCACCTCTGCTGTATAACAGAGCCATCACCCCTGCTGTATAACAGAGCCATCCCCTCTGCTGTATAACAGATCCATCACCCCAGCTGTATAACAGAGCCATCCCCTCTGCTGTATAGATGAGCCATCCCCTCTGCTGTATAGATGAGCCATCCCCTCTGCTGTATAACAGAGCCATCACCTCTGCTGTATAACAGAGCCATCCCCTCTGCTGTATAACAGAGCCATCACCTCTGCTGTATAACAGAGCCATCACCTCTGCTGTATAACAGAGCCATCACCTCTGCTGTATAACAGAGCCATCCCCTCTGCTGTATAACAGAGCCATCACCTCTGCTGTATAACAGAGCCATCACCTCTGCTGTATAGATGAGCCATCCCCTCTGCTGTATAACAGAGCCATCACCTCTGCTGTATAACAGAGCCATCACCTCTGCTGTATAACAGAGCCATCACCTCTGCTGTATAACAGAGCCATCACCCCTGCTGTATAACAGAGCCATCACCTCTGTTGTATAACAGATCCATCCCCTCTGCTGTATAACAGAGCCATCACCTCTGCTGTATAACAGAGCCATCACCCCTGCTGTATAACAGAGCCATCCCCTCTGCTGTATAACAGAGCCATCACCCATCTGCTGTATAACAGAGCCATCACCTCTGCTGTATAACAGAGCCATCACTTCTGCTGTATAACAGAGCCATCACCTCTGCTGTATAACAGAGCCATCACCTCTGCTGTATAACAGAGCCATCACCTCTGCTGTATAACAGAGCCATCACCTCTGCTGTATAACAGAGCCATCACCCCTGCTGTATAACAGAGCCATCACCCCTGCTGTATAACAGAGCCATCACCTCTGCTGTATGACAGAGCCATCACCTCTGCTGTATAACAGAGCCATCACCCCTGCTGTATAACAGAGCCATCCCCTCTGCTGTATAACAGATCCATCACCCCAGCTGTATAACAGAGCCATCACTTCTGCTGTATAACAGAGCCATCCCCTCTGCTGTATAACAGAGCCATCCCCTCTGCTGTATAACAGAGCCATCACCACTGCTGTATAACAGAGCCATCCCCTCTGCTGTATAACAGAGCCATCACCTCTGCTGTATAACAGAGCCATCACCCCTGCTGTATAACAGAGCCATCACCCCTGCTGTATAACAGAGCCATCACCCCTGCTGTATAACAGAGCCATCCCCTCTGCTGTATAACAGAGCCATCCCCTCTGCTGTATAGCAGAGCCATCACCACTGCTGTATAACAGATCCATCACCCCAGCTGTATAACAGAGCCATCCCCTCTGCTGTATAGCTGAGCCATCCCCCCTGCTGTATAACAGAGCCATCCCCTCTGCTGTATAGCTGAGCCATCCCCTCTGCTGTATAACAGAGCCATCACCCCAGCTGTATAACAGAGCCATCACTTCTGCTGTATGACAGAGCCATCACCCCTGCTGTATAACAGAGCCATCCCCTCTGCTGTATAACAGAGCCATCACCTCTGCTGTATAACAGAGCCATCCCCTCTGCTGTATAACAGAGCCATCACCTCTGCTGTATAACAGAGCCATCCCCTCTGCTGTATAGATGAGCCATCCCCTCTGCTGTATAACAGAGCCATCACCCCAGCTGTATAACAGAGCCATCCCCTCTGCTGTATAACAGAGCCATCCCCTCTGCTGTATAACAGAGCCATCACCTCTGCTGTATAACAGAGCCATCACCTCTGCTGTATAACAGAGCCATCACCCCTGCTGTATAACAGAGCCATCACCTCTGCTGTATAACAGAGCCATCACCTCTGCTGTATAACAGAGCCATCACCTCTGCTGTATAACAGAGCCATCACCTCTGCTGTATAACAGAGCCATCACCTCTGCTGTATAACAGAGCCATCACCTCTGCTGTATAACAGAGCCATCCCCTCTGCTGTATAACAGAGCCATCACCTCTGCTGTATAACAGAGCCATCACCCCTGCTGTATAACAGAGCCATCACCTCTGCTGTATAACAGAGCCATCACCTCTGCTGTATAACAGAGCCATCACCTCTGCTGTATAACAGAGCCATCACCTCTGCTGTATAACAGAGCCATCACCTCTGCTGTATAACAGAGCCATCACCCCTGCTGTATAACAGAGCCATCACCTCTGCTGTATAGCAGCTGTATAACAGAGCCATCACCTGTATAACAGAGCCATCACCTCTGCTGTATAACAGAGCCATCACCCCTGCTGTATAACAGAGCCATCACCCCTGCTGTATAACAGAGCCACCACCCCTGTTGTATAACAGATCCATCATCTCTGCTGTATAACAGAGCCATCACCTCTGCTGTATAGATGAGCCATCACCCCTGCTGTATAACAGAGCCATCCCCTCTGCTGTATAACAGAGCCATCACCCCTGCTCAAAGTGTCATTGAGCGCACATTTGGAATACTGAAAATGGGTTTCAGATGTGTTAATCCCTCAGGTGGAACACTGCACTACAGTCCTTTAGAGGTGTGTAATATGTTTGTTGCAGTTTGTGTATTGCTCAATATTGCTATATGTAATGGATGTTATATTGATACACCAGAGGATACATTACAAGCTCACAGGGAACATGGTAACTCTGCTGCTGCTACTGGTTAGCAGGTCAGGCAGGGTGTAATACATGACTATTTACTCAGTAGTAAGTATTTTACACTTTACATGTATTAATGTCAATGCCGTGAAATAATGTGCCTTGCACCCCTCACACCTATTTCAATTTGCCTTTTAGGATTTTCAAAGACTTTTGTTTTATGATACGAACAACAACCACATATAATCATGGATGATATGCTTGCTATTACTGTAATTCCACCCAGAAGTAATGGATGAATGAATGGATGAATGACTTGCGCTGGTTGTTCTTGCTCTGTGCTACTGCCACTCGACATGATCGCCACGGTGATGCAAGCGCATTCTGTCTCTTAAAGGTATTGTTGTCTGGCCTTGATTGGATAGCAGATTCCCCAACCTACTCAGCACTGATTGGCTGGGCGCTGTCACTGCACCACTAAACACGCTTGCACTGGGTTTTTAATTTCATCAGAATCACACTTTTGGAGAAGCCACTCCTGCGGGGCAGACACGATTGACTTTAACCACTGCGTTTGTGATCACACTCATTCCATCAAAATAGGGCCCATAGTTCCAAGCTGTTAGATACTTATTCACCTGTGCTTTATTCTTGTGGCCATGCAACACACAAATATTGTGTAAAAGACATAACCAATCGAACATGCTTATCAACTACACTAAATACACATCCAAAAAAAAAGAAAGTAGAAAAAGAAAAAATAAATAAATGCCATACCTAAGAGACAAATTTCACCACACACAACCTACAGGTTCATGCACTTCATACGCAAGATAAATGTACATTTAAAAAATAATAATACACGCCAAAAGCAGCATTAATTGGTACAGAAGAATTGTAGGAAGAATTTTGAGGGGTGTACACATGAGCAGAGAGGACTCCAGAATGAGTCTGGTACTTTTTTCTTATGGTATTCTGTAGTGCATTTACAGACTGCAGCACAGCTGATTTTATTTAGGATGTACAGCTATTTAGCTATTTGCTTTCCATGGACTGAATCACAACTGTTACCTTAAGTGTACCAGATAATGATATTTGCACTTTGACAGACTAGATACTAATTTGTGATAGTAAGCCTTATAATGCATATTGAAAGGCCAGTTTTTACAGGTACTGAATAATATTATTTTGGTTGGTTTGAA
This sequence comes from Polyodon spathula, assembly GCF_017654505.1. Lineage (NCBI taxonomy): Eukaryota > Metazoa > Chordata > Actinopteri > Acipenseriformes > Polyodontidae > Polyodon > Polyodon spathula. The sequence continues at coordinate 73,965,862 of NC_054539.1, forward strand.
ACTGATTCTGCCGCTGCTGTCTTCCAGGACCTCCCTGGAAATTATATGTTCTTATCTAGCAAAAAAAAAAAAAAAAAAAAAAAAATATATATATATATATATATATATATATATATATATATATATATATATATATATATATATATATATATATATATATAAAAATCTGCCATCTGAAGCCCTCAGCTCACTGATTATTTGTAATGCAAATAGAATCCCAGGTATGTATTTTGCAGTATAGAAAAGCTGCATCTCCCTGTTACAAGTCAGCTTCAGACATGACTGGCTGTAGAGTATATTTGGCAGACTGGGCTGACAACAGCAGTTGTTTCGTCTAAATAGGTCCTTCAGGAGACCTTGCTGCAGATTTGCAGTGCCAGCTTCCCAGAAGGAACTGCAGATTGTATTCATCAAGGCATGGTCACATATCCCTCCTGTAGAACATAAACAGCTTGCATTCTGGCCACGTTTAATCATTACAGCTGCACCCTAATGACAGTGTTATGGCAGGTGATTCTAATTTTCTGTCCAAACCCTGTAGATTAGCAAATGACAAACTCTGAAACCATAAATAAACTGAAATGGGATGAGTGTAACCGATTACCCATTTTGAAAAGCATGCTTGTTTTGTTATGATGTATTCTGTTTTCAAATCCACACCAGTGCCTGTACCCTGCAGATTACCTTGCAGTTATCAATTTTGTCTTCGTCTGCTAAGATGGATAGCTGTCTCTTGTTTCCTGCAAACATTTTGGTTCTTCAAGTTGCTATGATCACGTAGCTCTAACAATAATACCTTGTTTTTATTATTTGTTTTACAAAAACAAAAAAGACAAACAAAAAAGAAATTAAAAATATGATACGGTTGATAGTAATGACACAAATCAATGCAATAAAATACAGCAGTCTCTACATCATATAAACTGATCAAAAAAAGTCTTCTGATGTATTCCATTTTCTGTTCATGTTATTGCAGGAAGATGATTGGTTTTATTCTTGTTTGAAAAACGAACAATCTCAGTTTGAAATTGTTATGACAAGATCACAAAAGAGCAAGTGGTCGGCTCCCTGAATCCCTTATGGCCTCTGACATTGTTATGGCCAATGACCTGGAAAACACATATTTATTTACTGCAGCATAGTACCAGATATCTGGATACAAAATAAACAAGACAGTACATGTCTGCTCTAAAATGTGTTTCTTTCAAAACTGCCCACTGAATGGAAGTGCAGGTACAATTGAGGGAATTGTTCTGTTTGCTATAAGAACTTTAACAGCCTACTACTGGTGACTTCTGCAGACAGTTATCATGCCAATCTGTCATATCAGAGTTTCTGAACAAAGATTCAACCATGTAACCTCTTGAACCACGTTGTCTCTCACAGCTACAGTAGGGAGTCTTAAGCGTATGCTTAAAATAATGAGCAGAGGACCCTGTTATCCCTGGACAGAAAGTTCCATAATGATGCATAATGGATGAAAGACTAGGCAACCCTTTCACCTGAAAGCTGATGTTTGAACAACAACTTAAGCAAGGAGTAGTACAGATTTATGTAGAACATAGTGTATAAATGCATATAAAATAAATACACTTTAGAATTAAATGAAACAACAGGTTTACTCAACCGCACACAATATTTTATTTAGATACAAGACCTTAAAAAGCTGACAAATATACAGAATGCTCTGATGTTTTTTACATTTTTAGAACAGAATTGTTTAAATTATCTGTAGATATTGAAAAACATCTTGGTATACAATATGAAAGTTGAACGTAAAATAGGTTTACACCTTTTCTGTCTCTGTCAAATATGGCAAATTATGAACATTAACATAAACAGGGCTGCTATTACATTCTAATGGAGTTGATTATAAACTACTAAACAGCTGAACTGTCCTCAGGAGCGGCAGATTTAAAATAGGCTCCTATTCTCTACATGTAGACAGAAAACAATGGCAACTCCTCCGACAGGAGCAGAGCTGTCCACTCTAGTTTCTGTTTTAATTTTTTGCTCACAACGCTGTTCACTTCTGTCTTCTTTCTTCTGACTCTGAAGTAGCTGCTCCAAGATCCAAAATAAGTCCAATTACTTCTCATAGCTGGATACATCAAAGTGTATCTTTTGGTGGAATATGTAATGATCTAAGAATCTGTGTGTATTTTGTAAAGATGAGAGACAGCAAGCCAAGCCAGTCTCCCTGGCATTCAACGTGGAGCCTATGTTAAAAGCAGCTGTCCCCGATAAGCAGCAAGCATTGGACCATTGACGGCAGTAAGTAGGGTTGGTTGGATACTGTTTGTGGTTGGTGCGCTGCAGTTGAGCCAACAATAGTTCAGTGTTGATCAACTTCAGTATTACTTTTGGTGCTGTAACAGGGAGAGATCTGTGCTGACTCTGCTGGCGTGTTCACGGGCTGCAGGAAGAGGGCGGCAGTCATCCAACAACCGCCTGTGAGTCATGGCAGTGACACGGGGAGGTGGGAAAGTGGGTGTGTGGACTTTCCCCCTCTCTGAATGGCTGAGAGGCGCGTCTTGGGAGATTGTTAGCCCTATAAATTAACGCTCTGTTGTTTCCTCAGATCTGCCCTCTTAATGCGCGGAAACGCTGGTCCACGACTGAACGGAACGGAACGGAGGTTCAGAGCGAGACAGTGAGGGAGGGGAACCTTTGGGCAGATCCCTGAATAAGGATAGCTGAGCAGGCTAGGTAGCCGGCAGCGTAGGACGGTGATCCGGGTCGCACGGGCAGCGGCGACTGGTATATTGCTGCAGATTGCAGCAACTTTTCTTTGTAGTTTTGTTACTGTTTTATTTTTCCTGTTTCTTTGTGCCTTCAATTTTTGTAGTATTGTTTTGAAGCACCAGTGAGTGCGCCTGAACTGTTTACCCTTGCTTGGTATTCCTGTGGTTCTGTTTACCATAGTTGGTAAGCAGACCACGAACCAACAGCGCCCTCCTACATCATTAACGTCAGATGTGGAGCGAGCACAAGGGACACAAGGTAAAATCTGTTTGCAAATCTACACATACCTGTATTGGTAGGTAACTGAAATACTGAGAAATAATTAAAAATACAGTACATTTAAAATAGCAAGAAATTAACTGTTTTCTATTATTTATTAATACAATTGCATTATGTTTGCCTATAAAGAAACCGTAAGTGAAGTCGTTTGATTGGATTCCTTTGTTATTACTCTTCAGATTTTAATTAAACCTGAAATATGTTTAAATCTGTATATAATCTATATCTCCGTTTCACCGGTTACGTGAGAGTAATTCACAGGAAAGGTTTGGCTTTCAATGATAGTTCAGTGTTATTGGGCCAACGTTGGGCCAATGAGCTAAATGGCATTCCTATACGGAAGACCCATATATTTGTAATATATGGAAACATATATTGAAGTAGCAGTTAATATATTTATTGTATATTATTTATGTCCATATATTTTTCACAAAACGTACCATATATGTTTATATACAATGCTGTGCAAAAGTCTTACACATGTTGAATTTTTACTCAAAGCCTCCACTAGTGTATTCTACTATTAACAAGCTTGACTTGCATAAAGAAGGAACAACATTCAGTGAAATAGCTTGCATCATTTGATTTTCAAGGTGCGGTATCCGAAGCATAATCAACATGTACAGAGAAACATCATCTGTAATTAACAACCCTGGACTGGAAGACCCAAAAAGTTGTCTAACAAGGATAAGCAGTATTTGAAGATAATATCCATAAGGAATAGAAGCGTTGAATTGACAACAGAACTGGCTGAAGGCACAGGCGTAGCTGTCCATCAAATCAACGGTATGAAGGTCACTCTTGAAAGGATGTGTTGCAGTAAGAATACCGCTGTTAAAAACGGGAAACAAGACTAACAAGCTAAAATAAGCACAAGAACACAAAAATTGGACTATGGAATAATGGTCCAAGGTGCTTTGGACTGTTGATGGATGGACAACAACACTTGTGCCTTCTGCCAGTTCTGTTGTCAATTCAACACTTGTCTTCTTTCTATTCCCAGCCCAAAACAGAATTTGGTACAAAAACAGTGTCAAACATGGCACACACAGCAATACTGACATCAGCTTTAGTGCAACATTTCAAAGCTGGGATCCAACCTGTGTGTGATCCACATGTACTCTCTTCCCTGGCTGACATGGAATTTCCTTTGTTATCTTGTCTAGTAACCCATTTTTAAGTTACATATTTTCCCCATTTAATAACACATACTCACATAGTCCCGAACAAGAAAAAGTCAATTTAACAAACTATAGGGTCTATACTATAAGGTCTATAAATATACTATGGAACACAAATGTTATTTCGGGGTAGAGATTGATGTTCAGCAATAATCCACATTGCTTTGCACTTCAGATATGCATAGTGCTTACCTTTTGAAAAGTAGAAATGAAAACTTTAATGAGGAGAAAATGTACGGATGCAGAATAAAGTAGTAAACTTGGACAGGTGACTTTACAACAGAATGGTTTGTTAAATTGACTTTTTCCTGTTGCTGTTTAGTTTAAAAGTATGATTTATAATTGCGTGTTTAAAGTTGTGGATGGAAATACAATAAATACAATACATTGCTGCTACAATGAAGTGCACTGAGGAACTTATTCTAGCTAAAGCCATTTACAGTATCATAGCTTCTGGTAGATTTCTGCAATAACATTTTGCAGTTCATTTTATTACATAATGTTAAATAAACAATCTAAATTATGTTCATATAGTTTGTTTTTTTTAGTTTTTTTTTTTTTTAAATATGTCTCAATCCTGAAATTCTAGGTGATGCTAAACTTTTGGCCACAGCTATAGAAGAGTTTAGACCTCCAGCGACTGCCAGTATGATGGATGAGGCATGACATCCCTGGGCATGAAGTCTAAGAGATGCCGAAAGGTCTTCTGTGGTACCAGTCATCTCTGGAACTCTGAAACAGACAGGGCAGCACTGTAGGTCATGTTGACTTTGCCTGTCCATGTTCATTTTAAAAGAACCAAACAATAAGATTTAGGTTCAGCATTTTGGCACACCTTCTAGACAGCAGTGGTTACTGCTAAGATTTTAATGCCTGCATCTACTGATCAGGAAAGATCAGGAGCTTACTGTTTCTCTTGGTATGGCGATCTCACACTTAACTTCTTGACAGGTCATGCAGTTGATTATTGACTGATAAAAACCTCATTGTTAGTCAATCTGTTGTATCATCCTAAAGTAGATGGCCTCAAGAATCTAACTCTCACTCAATCTCACTCTTCTTCCATTTCCTTTGCGACCTGTTCTGTCGTCAGTTAGGCCAAGATGCCCATACTAGATATAATCTCAGCTGGATGTATGGTTCTCAAGATACAGTGGAGCTCAAATTTAAGATTGATTCATGAACATACGGACGCCCTGTAAGGTCATGCACTACAACCAGTGGAGACGTGTTTCAGAAATATCTTAGTAAAAAAAGAGAAGCCAGAAGATATGGATTGGTGTAGCAGTGTGCCCACCTTTGTTTAATTATGAGCACGAGTAATGTAAAATGTAGATTTGTATTTAGGCATGAGGATTGCACATCACTTCACATGCAGATAAAATGTATATGATGTGTGTCACAGGAGTGCACTAATTAATTCACGTGCAGTTGTACCGAGACTCCAATTGAATGATTGATTAGCAATCAAGTCTCGGTACAGATGTATAGAAAGGTGCACGTTTTCACCCACTCGGGGTTGGTGTGTTCAAGAGTGGAGAATGGGATGGGAGACGGAGTTAATAGTAATACTAATAACAACAACAACCCCTCACCGTGTTTGCTTAGTGTTAGTCCGTTTTGTTTGTCTCTTTGTTTTGGCTACCAGTGCCGTGTCCTGTGTTTTGTTTGTCTTTACAACCTTTTATTTTCTGTGTAACGGTGCAGCCGCACCATTTCAAAAACCTGCGTTGTGTTGGTTCCTGTTTTTGGTCTGACGACTACAGCCGTCTTTGTGACAATTGGTAATAGTGTTCTGCTACTGTACTGACAATGGTTGGAAGGGCTACTGTAAAAGGATCTATGGCAGGACCCCCCTACCGCTTCCTTTTATTTCAATGATCACAAAAGTATTTGTATCCATGCTTTATATTTAATGTAACAATATCAAGGGAAGCACTAAAGCAAAAAGAAAAACAATAAACAATTGGCCATAATGGTCTGCATTAATGTGTGGTACAGTGGCAGGTATCATTTTTTAAAAAAAAGATGTATGTCATGCAGCACAGCAGGATGACACAAAAGTATATCAGACCAAACACGGTTTCCTGTAAAAGCACACAATGTATCCAAGGAAACCTGCCGCCCAGCCTGGTGAAGCAGATGTGCTGCAGGTGGAAAACCAGCTCTGCATTAGCTGTCAATCAGTCTGAGCACCATTTGTGGGTTAAAGATAAATTGTCTTGAGATCCTCATACAGAGACACCAGTCAGCAAGCTAATCAGAGGATATATCAACGCACATGGATTTTAAAACAGTGTGATAGGGAAGACTTGTGTTCTGTTTATGAGCTAACTGCTACTCAATTTATGCAGTACCATCTGTGGTACACAAGTCTCAGACTTCAAAAAAAGCAAAAGTTTGGCTTAAATATGAGATACATAATATACAAGAAAACTACATGAAAATGCTTTTTTAAAAAATGTACTTTTTATTTTTTGGGGGGGAAAGTACGTCGTACGTCGCTGTGCAGTGGATGTGCGTGGTTGTGCAATGGCTGTACGTCACTGTGCAGTGGCTGTGCGTGGCTGTGCAGTGGCTGTACGTCACTGTGCAGTGGCTGTGCGTGGCTGTGCAGTGGCTGTACGTCGCTGTGCAGTGGCTGTGCAGTGGTTGTACATCGCTGTGCAGTGGCTGTGCGTGGCTGTGCAGTGGCTGTACGTCGCTGTGCAGTGGTTGTATGTCGCTGTGCAGTGGCTGTGCAGTGGTTGTACGTCGCTGTGCAGTGGCTGTGCGTGGCTGTGCATTGGCTGTGCGTGGCTGTGCGTGGCTGTGCTGTGGTTGTATGTCGCTGTGCAGTGGCTGTGCGTGGCTGTGCAGCGGCTGTATGTTGCTGTGCAGTGGCTGTGCGTGGCTGCGCAGTGGCTGTGCAGTGGTTGTACGTGGCTGTGCAGTGGTCGTACGTCGCTGTGCAGTGGCTGTGCAGTGGTTGTACGTCGCTGTGCAGTGGCTGTACGTCGCTGTGCAGTGGTCCGACTTCCGGTTCCCACTTAATGTTAAGTCAGTCTGTCTATAGGAAAGCATACTGTCACCCTTACACTGCGCCCTTTCTGGTTGGAAGGGAGATTTGCAGCTCCGATTCCTTCTCTCTCTCACAGTGTTGTATTTCTTTAAATCAACAGAAGTACACAGGAAGATGCGGGAAGCCAGATAGTCCATAGGTTTTTAGGGTGCCCTGTCAGTATTAAAAACTCCTCTCACTCTCACTAGCATGACTCTTGTCTGTTTTGTTGGTTATGAAGAGAGCAGAGCAGTTACAATGGTATATCATGTGTTTTTTACCCTGAAAATCAAGCCAGGATGTATTCTTTTTGAGTATCTGCTTATAAACAATTCCCATCTCACAAAAAACAACTGTACAGAACACAAACCACTAACAGTGCCCTACAAGTGGCTGTAGTATATAATGTCCCACTTTCGGTCTATAAAAGCAATATTAACAGCATTTTCTGTAACTTGTAAGATTGTTCTTTTGAAAATGTTACACTTGTTAGTATGGAATGGGTCTACAGTACAGTGCTACTAATACTTGACAGTTCAAGAGAGTAACATGGATACATCACAGTAAAACCCATGGCTTTTCTTTCTTTTTGCTTAGATTTGTATCTGTGTTATGAATTTCATGTGATTCATCGTAAACAGTACAATCTACAGTCTTCTGCTGCTAGCCGGATACATTTCCATTTACAGATATACAGATTGAAAATGAAGTTGCTGGTACATTGTGGCGCACTGACATTGCAAATATAATGAATACTGGTTTAGAATAATGCCTGCTTTACACGAGACTCTCTAGGTGTGCTGCAAGTTCACACACGTAAAAGCTCCAATACAAATTCTACTAAGTAAATAAATGAGACTTCATCCCCTAAAATAAAGAATTAATACACATTATACAAATCTCTCTCAGGAAAACAAATACAGTGAATTAGCAACTAGAAACAAACGTGTTGCTAAAATACAAATCTACCCACATGCCCACCCACCTCAAGTCGATATCTGTACCAATGACCAGCGACTTTAACATGCTGTCTGTACCAATGACCAGCGACCTTGACATGCTGTCTGTACCAATGACCATGACCTTGACATGCTATCTGTTCCAATGACCAACGACCTTGACATGCTATCTGTACCAATGACCAGCGACCTTGACATGCTGTCTGTACCAATGACCAGCGACCTTGACATGCTGTCTGTACCAATGACCAGAGACCTTGACATGCTATCAGTACCAAGGACCAGAGACCTTGACATACTATCAGTTCCAATGACCAGTAACCTTGACATGTTGTCTGCACCGATGACCAGAGACCTTGACTTCTTTTCAATGAATCTGGGTCTCTTCAGGGATTTTCAGAGACATGCTGACTCGCTTTGAACTAAAACTGTAGCCTTGATTATCTAGCCCAGCTTACCTGCTTCTCTGTATGGTTTTGTACAATGAATAATGTTATGAATGCCATCACTTAAAGCTAGGGCTTTATCTCTTCTGAAACCTAAACAAAGAGGTCATCTTTGAAACCTGAACAGATTCTAATGAAATGTAAAACTCCTTAAATATCAAGCAAAAAGCTCTGCCCATTCTAAACTCTGCAGCACTCACTGGCATTTCAGAGGAGTGCCTTATCAACTGACCCTCCATCTGCTTTGCACAATTAAACACACATTGTTTAAATAAGGAAAAGAAAAAGGATATTTTCAAGCTTTCAAATCTTAATTTTTTTTATGGAAATCTGGCTTCAGTGCCTTCCAGAACAACAGAAGCTGGCTGTGCTGTCTCTATTAAAGCAAGACCTGGGGGACCATGTTTCTGTGGAAAACATGATAATTTATAGCCCTTTCAGACAGATGGCAAGCCAGCCTAACCCCACAATACATGTTATAATCCTATTCTCACAAAACTCTAATGGCACAGTGCACCATGTTAACTCCTTTAGCTGTTGCTGTAACTTCTAAGGAGATCTAAGGCAGTGCTTGTTGTATCATTTTTACATGTTAATTGTATTTCAGTGCCATTTATGTACAACTACAGCATAAAAATTATTGTTCCATATAAATACACTTGAAAATGGGAGTTTTTCGCTTATTGCCAACTTTTGGTTAATGACAACTATATGCTGGGAACTGAGAGGTTGTTAATAAGCAGCATCTGTGTGACACACACACACACACACACACACACACACACACACACACACACACACACACACACACACACACACACATATATATATATTAGGGCTGCCACTTGATTAAACATTTTGATTGGTTAATATCTGACACATCTGACATCTTTAAGAATGACAGTGGGAGCTCTCTTCATAAAATGGAGTTCAAACCACCACAGAATGCTAGAAGAGAAGAAACGGGCAAGCAAGGCTGAGGAAGATAGCTGGACTTAAAAGAAATATTATTAGTTATGGACCCATGTGTAATTAGCAGGGAAAACCCTGGGCAAACCCACAGTGTATAGTAGAGAATAGCAAACCTTAAGCTGAAGACCCGAGCTGTGCGAATATTTTGCTTTTTGCTTTTGCCTTTTGTTTGTATTATTATTTGACGCACCTGTGTCAGTGTACATGAAGTATTCTGTTCCTACTTTACCATCGATGGTATTGGAGGGAACCAGCAGCACAGTGCCATCTTGTGGCGAAATAAATAAAGTGCACCCTAGCGGTGTGTTTCAACTCCACTTTGTCTAGTGTGCAGTGAACTGCCACACACTCAATAGAATCTAAAACTAAAAATAAGCCAATGGGATTTAGCTCTTTTTAAAAGCATTTTTATTAGTATTTTTATTTTAGTAAACGTAACACATTTTCACAGAACAACCGTTCTTTTGGGCAGCTGTCAGCAGAATACCTGAAAACACAAGACAGCTGAGCTGCGTTTTATCATCGGTTGTTTAGTCTACCATTGCAGCTATGGACTCTGCTTCCTGTACTTCTGCTTTTATTCATTCTGAATCTTGGTAGAGTTACCCCAGAATTCTGTGGCTATTGACAAGTGATTGCTTAACATGCTGTCGTAGCCAGAAATCAGAGAAAGTAATTCCACATAATTACCTCTATTTGAGGAATTAGTGCCCTCTGAAATAGTGCACAAGCAAACAAGGCCATATTTTCCCCAAAAGGAATAAACTGCTAATGTTAACGGCAGTATCTTTCAAACCCATTCCAGCCGAGAGTTACAAAAACAGCACATAATTTTTTTGTCACCGTCAGTTCTTTGCAGTATTGTTTGTCATGCGTGGTTTAGGAGGTTTAGAAACAAACGTCTCATCTCTTCCATCATAATTTTAATTCCCAAACGATTCGCGCCTAATTATACATCCGCGCAAGCGCAATCAGAGCTTCTGTTTCCCTTTAGACCGTGTCTATATGGTAAGGGCTGAGCCTTGACAACTACGATTGCACGTGTTTATTTTAAAGTATTTTTTGTATACACCTGCCAGTTAAAAAAATGTCATTCTATGTTTGCTTTATAACGATTTTTCATTTTATTTCATTTTATATTTGCATGTCGTTTTATTTCTTGCTATTTCGTATTTGCAAAAAACACGGGGCTTTACATATCTCCTTTTCTGCAATGGAAATATATATATATATATATATATATATATATATATATATATATTATATATATATATATTGCAGCTACAGCTACTGGTAAGCTACGGATACCTTTCATAAGTTTGAATGTTGAAGTGAATTTATGATTGGACTGCCGCTGAGAAAATGAAGATCTTCTATTGGTTGATTTTATTTTATATTAAAAAAATACAATTCTGCATGATTAAATTGTAAACAAAAATAATCTGCAAAATAACTCTTTAGTTGATTAAATTGGTCTGCTTGATTAAACAGTACAGTTAGCAGGAAGCTTAACATTAACAAAATATCTTATCATAAATCATGTCATATTGCATTCATCTATACAACTACAATGCTAATTTTATTAGGACTAATATAATGCAATCTCTGTCTTGGAACGAAGTTGGCATACTGTACACGATAACCGAACTTCAAAAAGCTGTTTCACAATTCCAGTTAGAATTCATTTGATCTTGTGGAATATGCTGTCATGTTTAAATAGCTTAAATGCTATCTAGAATTGTGTTTTAATGTGTTTTAAGAACTCATTTATTGCTCTGGGATCGTGCACATTTTTCTGATGTAGAATCTGCTGCAGCCACGTTTTCAGATTTGATTTCTTAATTGGGCCTAATCATAATAATAAAAAAACAAAACGAAAAAAAAAAAAAACAGTGCTCCCCTTTATAATGCTGTGGTCGGGAGCCATAGCTAAGAGAGCGAGGACAGAATTCTGAAAAAACAGTGTTATTGTATAGTGACGAGAACCATAGAAGCAAGTGATGTTGAAAAGAAATCTGTTAAATTCAATCAATCTGTTCATGCTTTGAAAGTGAGGTTGTTCAATGAACGCATTTCTTGTTAAAAAGCTTAATGTCGCAGGTCCCATACATCAATTACTGTGTCAACGACTGAGAACTCATTAATCAAAATGCATGTTAACAAGATCAAGAGAAGCAAATAGAAGCATAACGCGATGTTATGGAAACCACCAGCTTACAAGGAGACGGCTCTCCCACCAGCAAGCAGCAGACAAATGGAAATACAAAATAATGGGAATCTCTATTTTGTGTATAATTTGTAAACTTCATTTCAAATTGTACATGTTGTCATCTAGAATGTATATTTATTTAGAACACTTGACGTATAAAATGCGGATTTATGATTATCTGGCGTGTTGGTAAAAATCGGACGGCACTGATTAATAATAATAATAATAATAATAATAATAATAATAATAATAATAATAATAATAATACAATAATAATAATAATTTTAATAATAATAATAATAATAATAATAATAATAATAATAATAATAATAATAATAATAATAATACCCCTCTAGTCATTCCCTCATTCTGGGGGATATCTTGCCACAGCTTACTCCATGTATGATTAAGTTATAAATAAGTACATTTGAAGTACCATTTGTGCTTGTAGTTTAGTTAGATTATATATTTATTATGCTTTTAACATGATCATAGAACTCTCAGCCTAACCCAATGCACACTTTTGTTTAGAAATAAACTCAACATGATTAGATGTAGCCACTGAACACTTGCAGTATTATAAGAACATTGTATATGCATGCCAATGAGTGAAGGTGAAAGTGTACATTGTACATAGTATGGGGGGAGTCTGACAACATTACAAATACGTTTAGGCAAAATCCATGTAAATGAGCTCAATCACATTCCTAGTGGATCTGTGTGCCCTTGTACACATGTTCTTCGTTATTATATGGATAAGACATAGGTGTTAAAGCCAAGGACACACTGCAAATCCGCAGTCACCAAGGAAAGTTTATATACTAGCATTTCGTTAAATAAAACCCTCTTTTTTCAAGTGCAAATTAACTGATAAATTATGACAATTAACACGGATTTGCTTCTAAATTCCCACGCAAACAAAAGAAATAGTCGCAAGAAGCAGTGCTTGTTGAGATATTAACATTATTTCATACATCATAATTTTGGAAATCACATTAAGACAATTATTTAATAACGAATTAGGCATAATGACCGCTTAAAAATGCCAAAATCGATGTTCCATACAGATTTCTTGGTTAACACTGGAGTTATCATTTATGACCTTCTGAAAACCCTGCCCATGGTGTTTGTGTTCTGCCTTATAACAAGAATACTTGTGTTAGTGTGATGGCATTATGGGGCAAATGGGAGCCATGATCATTCTGCCTTATAACCTGTTCCACAGTATAAAGGTCCACCTTATAAAGGGGGAGCACTGTATACAGTTGAATAAATAAGTACACTTTAAATGTGATAAATACATGTGTATAATTTGTTTCTTAAAATAACAATACAAATATAAATGAATGCACTTAACATGATTCTTTAAATATTAAAACATTTGCTTTCGACCAAACATGTGCATTTTCATAAAAGGTCTTGACCCATCACAGTCTGTAATTTACAGTACATCAATTGTTCAAAACTAACTAAAGTATATCATTCTAAAAGGTAGATGCTTACAAAGCATTTACCGCCCTGCTGACACCTGCTGTCTTACAGTACCTCTTCTCCTTTTCTCAATCAGCCTTTAAATTCTTTTGAGCCACTACAATCTGGACAAATCAATAGGAGCTTCCATTTCTCCTCCTCAATCTCACACTCTCACAACGTCCTTATTGTTTTGACCCCTGGCACCGAATCAGCCTCCTTGTGATGGATGCTGGCTGTCTGCACCAGGCACTTTTCCTTTTTTTTAGTTTTAAGACAAGCAAGTTTAATTTTTTTTGAAAGGCAATGATAAAAAGACAATCTATCTCAAGCTATCCATCATCGAACAGCTAGCAAGTTTGTGGCTAAAGCATTACTAGCAATGTAAGCAGTCCACTGGGCATTCCTCAATCAATGATTTGCACTGTTTTAAAGTAATTGTAGATTACAAAATAGTTACATACATTTTCCCAGCCAGGCGCAACCATTCATTATTGAAGTCTCAAATGTGGAGTTTTGAAAGAAACCAATGTTTTAGCAAACATGTATTTTCATTTTAAATACAGCATGATGTCTGGTATTACACAAGCTTAATGACATCTGTTGGAAACCCATGATTTTAGTACCACCATATGTTTATTTTAAAACGAAAACACATGTTTGCTATAAAAACAAGAATGCCTACAGTAAGTCCCTAATGGAAGTGCAAAATGTATGGAGATTTTAGGGAATTATTTTGTTAACTAGTTATTTAAAGTAGAAAATGTGCTGTATTTCCATTAGATATAATTCTCTCCAAAGTACGGTATAATAGGTTAGTAACTGTTTATTAAAGAAATATTACACTCTGTTCAAAATAAACTGTTTACTTCTTTCAATAAATGACTACAGTAATTTCTGCTTCAGTCTCATTGGAACATAACTTTAACATACAGTACATGTACTCCTTTGTGTATCAACCTGACAAAGACTTTCATAGAACAATGGCAAATTCATGGCACAGAAGGAATACCGACACCCTGTTCAAGTGTCATTCAGAAAGCTTTGATCTCATATTTATCTGTCAACAGTTTAGGAATTTCAATTTCTAAAAAAAAACAACCAAGTCTGTTAACTTTAGTAAAGCAGGTAAGAGGCTTGTTAATATTTTGCACATTGGATTTGACTGTTTGACAGATGGTCCACACTGAAGTGCTTACAATATACTGGGCTGTATCCCACTCGCACACACTCATCAGGGCACTCAAGGGCATCTTCCCCTTGGTTTCTTGCCTGCATGACTGCACCATCATTGCTCTATATTCCTGCAGCTCAATGTCTCAAATGTACTTGAGATGCACAGTTTAAATATTATCATGGCTCATTACAATAAAAAAATCCTCATTTGATTACCTCTAGCTGCTGCACTGTACACTGGGCATGGAGCCACTCTTTCTGTTCTGACGTATTTTTGGCACCCACAGCACGAAGCCTTAGGGTGCTTCTTGACAGCTACCTCTCCTTTGATGCCCACATCACCGTGGTCAAATCTTCCTTCTACCATCTTCGAAACATCTCCAAAGTCAGTCCCTACTTTTCCCTCCCAGATGCGGCGATACTCTGTCATGCATTTGTCTCAAATAAAGATTGATTGATTGTTTGATTGACCCAAGAATTCTGATTGATAGTCGTCATGAAATATGCTCCTTGAGTTGCTGGATAACTGTTCTGGACAAAGTAGAATTACTGAATAAAGTATTTTGTGTTTTATTACTCACTATACAAATTGGATTGCAGTGGTTAAACGAACACAGCAGTTTAGCTGCATTAGTGACCTAAAGTCATTAGCGAAGCACACGTCACACAGGCTGGATTAGTAGTGGCTGCAGCAGGGAGCTTGCTGTGGCAGGAGACCTGTAAAGAAAGTTTAGGGAACCAGCCCCTTGCTCCCGACACTGATAGCTTGCTGCATTTACAGCTTGCCTTAATAAAAGTGTGCAGAAGGGAAATGCGCTGGGCTGGACTACACATCTGCAGCCTCTTATTTCCAGACAGCCTATTCAGATCAGCAAGACACCATCTTTCTGTATGTACTGCGGTTTGTTGCAGTATTTTATGATCTACTGTAGCCGGGATTCCAGCCTGCGGTTTGTTTAGAAGTCTATAATTTAAACTACAGATTAACCTCATGGTAATCTGTAATTATTCAGTGGGGTGAACCAGCTTTCTTACAGTTTCACATTCTACCATGTTTGTTTATTTTCTTGTATTTTTAAATGACCATAAATGGTTTGAACAGGCACCACAAAATTGCTTGTAGTGCTTTGTTGAGGGGGTCTGTCAGCTGATCTGAGATCAGTCTCGTCTTCATAAAGTAAATACAACTCTAAATGCATACATCTACATCAGCAAAAGGCAATATAATACAGCAAGTCCTTTCCAAATAGAACAGAAACAGATTTACTAAAACTCCTGGGCACGTGCAATGCTAATGTTAATGTTACAAAGCTAGAAAATAAAGTATGCTGTTGATATCCATAATCAAATTCACAATGTTACAGTGAACATGGAACCTGGCTGTGTGCACCTTAATTATCAAAACAAGCCAAGAACGTGATCTCAAACTTGTTGAGTTTTGTATTACACCATCAGGTTATATCTGTGTAATAACCAAAATAACTGCAGGTCCTATAGTCTGTAAGCTACTGTACACACACACACACACACACAGAGTACTTAGCCAGTTAAATAAAGCTATATATTGCTATTACAGCAACATGTACTGTCAATATATTGCAAAAACACAACAGACTGTTTCCCCAAGTATTTATACAATATGCATTAGAGTGTCATACACAGCACCATTTAATGCTCCCTCTTCAGATCCAGATTCAATATAATGAAACCTCTACAACAGTAGCACACTGAACTGCAGCCTTCATCATCTGTGCAAACTTACACCCAATCATAGTCAGCACTGAAACAGCACTGTAACAGCACTGCAACGTTTAGCAGCCAACATTACCTACCGAAAGAGCCTGTTTACAAGGTTTCCTCGTTGGACAGATGTTTTGAAAGCCAGAGTTTTGTGCTGTGACCCCACTGTCATCTGCTGCATTTTGATGTAGAGTCTATTGACTCTGCCACAGGCTGTGCTGCTAGAATAAAGGGAGGGTGTACAATGTTCTAGTTTGGCCTGTTGATCACACATAAGTGTGAAGAACTGTGTAAATTGAAATTCTCTCGAAACAAAGTTTGTTTTAATATTTAATTTTGAATTTGTGATTTGTTCTGTGAGGATCACTGAATTAAAGGGATATTCATTGAATTATATAATAGATAGAGAGATAGATAGATATTTTAATGCAATTCAAATATATTTGGAAGACAAGACAATGTTTATTACCTGAAGTTGAAAATGAGAACATTAGTATAAAGAGACTGTTCTGTAATGCAGCATATCTAATGAAATAGAATATTAATACTGTCAGTAATTAACACTGCTGGGAACCTAGTCATTTCTCAGTGGTATAAACCACATGATCTGTGCTAAAAGGTATTCATAACCTAATTTCTAAAATGTTCCATTAGCAAAGCCATAAAACTGCTAGAATGAAAATAGCAAGCTAATTGATTCTAAAAGGCAGAAATGGAAAAAAAAACAACAAAAAACTTCACAGTCGGCAACAAGGAGCACACCAACTGAAGAGTCCTAATCTCCAGGGATTCAAACAAGTGACCCGTAACAATCCTCATGGGGCAGTAAGAGAACAGCGATATTTTATTTAAATGATATTTCAATGGTGATTTTTCCATCAAAATCAAACATGCAGATCCCATAACCCAGACACTATCGGTCTACTGTGCATTCCACTATCTCCAACCAACCATAGCAACATAACCATTGCTTCTTCTGTAGTTCTAAAACTCCCTAAAAGAAAAACAATTTGCGAACAGTTATTTTATCTAGACAATGTTTTTTTTTTTTTTTTTTTATGTTTTCAGATAACCAGTGTAGATTATTACATGGGTATTGCTCAATCAAAGGACTTTATACATTTTGCATGTTTGTACAGTGATAATCCTTAAGTATTTGTATAATATACAAACAGTTAAACTACATTGATATGTTTGTGACTAGAAGGCCAATGAGACACTTTCTGGATCATGCTTCCAAAGCAATGCTAATCAAAGCACCAGCAGCCAAAGCAGCCTTTCCAGCTTTCTGCAAGGTTTTCTTATCAGGCTCAGTCACGTTCTTTGAAATGTTGCAAATGTATGGCTTATCTGGTTTTCTGCCTTCCCTTAACCCTTGAGTCCACCAGTCACAAATAATGAGCAGTAACTGCTAGTCATAACCTAACAGTTGATCTATTCCTAATCACAATGATGTCACATGAAAAAAACTTGAGAAGTCTGTATCTTTTTTTGCATGCTTTTTAACAGTAAGATAATAAGCATTGAAAGAATGATTGCGTCACTTTTTTAAAAGATGCCAAACAGCCTCATTTAATTTTATTACAGCTCTCTGCCTTGAACTAGGGTTCGACTTTCTAGGGATTATATGACAGCAATAGGAATTCTCAAGTAACTGGTTGAAAATAAAATTGAAAAGACTTTACTTCGATTTGTAAAAAGTACAACTTTTAACTTTTTTTTGTCTTTACCCCACAGTGGTGATCTAGGCCTAGTTGCTTAGTTAAATAGGCTTTAGAAGTCTTAATTACATCCAAGCAAATCAACGCTTGCATATTCAGGGGCCGGTCGTAAAGGGATTTGATCTTGATCCTGTGATGTGTTGGGTTGTACTAAAAGGAATAGCGCTGATTCTGAACCCAGTTTCGGCTCAAGATCTGATCCGGTTCTGATCTTGCTTCGCAGCAGCATTAGAACCAGATTAAAGCTTGGTCTAATATGCTTTTTGTGTTTTTAATAAATGGAGGACCTTCAACTGCAAAGGTTTATTCGTAGACTGTAAGACAACAGCGTGTGTTTTGTGATCTGTAAAAGCCTCTTCAGGGTTACTGTGGTCTAGAGTGCTACAACCCTTCCTTTTGCTTCCAATAAATACATACATGCACTGGGTGATATGAAATATAGTAAACGGAAACAGGATAAAAGGGAGGTAGGATAATTGCCTTTAAAATGTATTTCTAGAAACATTAAGGTTTTCCAACAATTTAAATACTTAAGATACAGTTTTGCTATTAAAATGATGCTTGTACTGTATTAATATAAGAACCAGGGTGTTTTTAACAAATAGTTTTGGCTTCTACTCACTTGGTGTTGCAGAAGATGCAGATGTAGCTTGAACCTCAAACCGCAATGTGCAGACAGTAATGTAAACACCAAGCTACAGACAGGGAGTTCCACATTTTAAACATGCTCGTGCTGTCAACTTTATTACTTTGATCTTGTTAGTACAACTGACCCCAGATGTTGTCATTACTTTCAACTCATTGAGGACTCATTTATCAAATAAAATGACTACATCGAACAGCTAGAACACAATCAAAGACTACTTCATAAGCAATGCCTGCTGTAAAAGAATGTTTGGAATAAAAATAAAAAAAAGATTTAAAAAAAAAAACCCTTTCTGGTGGAATTAGTCAAAAACTGTTTAACAGAGCAGTCCACTTTTTTCTTGTTCTCCTTTTCTTGTACATGCATTCCAACCAGATATAATTAGTCTCTTGCTGGAAGGGCAAGAGTATTAAAACGTGGGAGGAGGTGAGGGGGCATATACTTTCACAACAGTATGAAGCTAAGCATGCCATGCTGGAACCACTACAATGAAACAGGATGGCTCTAAACCAACACGAGAGAAATAAAAACTGCTATTAGAAATCAAAAGAGCAGCAGAATGGAAAGGGGTTCACCCCAATGGGAGCTGTAAATGGGTCCTCTGTTGCTTCTATTGTCTGCTTGTCCCTTTTCTTTTTCTTTACCACATCTAAGTCTTTGTTTAGTTGCTATGTCTGTCCTAAAGACAAGCTAGTGTTGTTCTTAAAACCATCTTTCAATGGAATAGACTTAGAACACGATAGTTACTGTGAAACTCTTTCAGAGATTATCTCTAATCTCAGCACACTATTTCAATCACACAGCTCCCATCTTGTTCTCTGTTTTTGTATATAATAATAGGTCTTGTTATCTTGAGTCACACTCAAAATGTTTTTTAAGGAGAAACTGTTTAAACAACCACTCAATTCCTTGTGTACCTTAAGGGGTTAATCGAAGGGAATGTAAAATTATATGGATTGGATTTTGAACATGAAGTAAAATGAAAATGTGAAAACAATCTCTACCATTTATATGTCCAGAGGATCATTGAGGTAAATGGCATAGTCACCTCCAGATTCAGCTTGCAGTCTTTATTACCATACAAATATAAAGTCGCAGCAGGTGACTAACTCCAATGGCTTGTAAAACTACTGCCAAAATTGATGCCTGAAAGAATCAATCACAGTTTTGCATCAAGTAGGAAGCGTGATGTATCTTCCAGATACCAAAAAGTTACTTACCCCAAAAATTGAATCTTAGGATACAGATCACAATTCAAGAAAGTTCATAAAAGCTCCTCTTGCCAGGTCCCTTAATAAATAAGTAAATCACAATTTTAGAAGCCAAAGCAATGTTTGATAGGATCTGAATTATTTCTAGTTTTCAGACATGATTACGATCATGGCATATTCTGCATCAGATTATTTTAAATGAAACGTGTCAAAGATTTGCTGATTTCTTTTTTTTATTGAATCAGTTTTCAGACAAGTCATTGCAAAGTGAATGCAAACAGAGAAGCAGCACCTGACATGCTTGCCACAATTCATCTGCAAAGCAGCTGGTTTGTGAGAGGAGCAGGGAGATGAGTGAAGCCCTTAACAAGCTGCAGCCTCCCAGCAGGATCAGGCAGTCTGCCAATGACTCCTGGATCTGGAACTAAACGATTTCACGGGATTTAGTATTCTCCTGGCATGTTAAAGACATTAGATTTGTAATAAATGCCCTTCTTTCATGATGGCCTCTGGAAAACAAATAGGTTCTACAGCCTGTGACAAGATTAATAAAAGTGATGATTTCAATTTGTTTTTAAGAGCCTTTTTTAAAATCAAAAGCGTCTGCTAGGTCAAATGTTTTGAATAAAACAGCAGAAAATAATTGTCTGCAGTTATACTGAATACCGGATAGTCATAGGCAGTATCATTAGAATAACATTAGAATATCTTTGTTAAACATGTTATAGAAAAGTTGCATAAAAAACACTTTAAAGCAGGAATTAAGCAGGTCATGAAAATACCTGTTAGTCCTGAACTATTAGACAAATAAATAAATTACTGAATACAGTATATTTTGTCCAGTCACTGCAGTTTCTGTGTAATTGTTACTGTAAACCGACTTCACTGAGACAGCACAAAGACATGCTTGTCATGCACTTTGCAAGCTCCTTCACAGACATGAACTGACAAAGTTGCTTACTCTGAAACAGCGATTGCGCTGGTGAACATGATTTAAATAAACTGAGAGCTTATTTTCTTGGCTTTGATATGAAATATAATTTTGACGAGTGGCATTGTGCTTTCATGTACTTTGATTTATTCAGATTACAAAAGCATTTAGAATATACTGTATGCTGTGTTTGGCAGTACAGGGTTAAATTTGTCCTTGCGGTGCTCCTTTGCAATTTATTTTAGAAAGTTTGTTTGTGACACTGTCAGAGATACAAACTTTTTCATCCCTGGCTGTCTGCAGAAATCAGGAGATGAAATGTTTGTACCAAGGATGCATTATTGCCTGCTTCGCAAGAGTATAACTTTAATATGAAAAGACTAAACCACAGTGTCAGGGTAATCACCATGGTCTACACAGTACAAGACAGATCATTCAAGAGGTAAAGGCTAGAAATGTCTTTCATCACGGTGCTATCATTGTACTGACTGGGTACTAGTCACTGAACCAGTCATACAAGGTGCAAAAGCCACTGAACTGGTACTTTACCGGCCTGGTGCTGGCCAGGTCCTGAACCAGTACCAACTCTGTGTTAAATACACCAAACTGGTACCAAAGCAGTCTTGGTACCAAAGCTGTCCTGCTCAGGTCTTAACCTGCCTGGTTGATATCTATAAGCAGACTGAGACAACATCTGTACAACTATCTGAACATTGCATTGCTTGCTCCTTGCATCACGCCTGGGTTCTATCCCTGTGCGACATGCAAGACTAGTCTGCCTATTGAAGACAATACATCTTACAGCATGGAGCCAGAGCACGCCACGGAGACACTGGCTAATTTCAGCTTCTGCAAGTTTTGTGCCCCTTTTTCCAAGTGCACGCTTGAGAAATGGCTATCCCACAGCTCTGTGTCCTTTACTCCTGCTCAGCACTCTTCTCCATCACTCTCTCTCTTAGAGAGGTTGCTGCACAGAGAGCGACGAACACAGGAAAGTAACCCAGGCAGGAAACAGCAGGGCAGTTGATTTCCGATAATGAGCCTAAAGCCTCTCCCATATCCACCCCAGTTCACCTGGATTTTCTTTTTGAGATCCAGGCTTCCTGGGATCATCTAGCAACAGCTCCTGCTGTTTCCTGGTTGCTTGACCCCATATATAGGGTGCATGATGTGGAGAAGCTGGGCCTGGCCCATTTTCCACCAGTTGAGGCTTCTATTGCCACCTTGGTTTGGGCCCCTAATTTAGCGCTCCTGCCCCAACAAACAGTGCTGGGTCTCTGAGGTGATCCTGAAGAGAGCGTATTCAGCCAGTGGGTTTGCCACATGACTAAACAATTCTAACACTATTCCTGTAGCATGCTGGGCAGTGTCACCAGAAGGGAGGTCGTCACCTTGGATGCGTCCAGCCTGGATAGCTCGTTGTGTGGAAAGGCCAGGGTACTCAAGATGTGTGGAACCCCCCTTGGCAGGGTCTCCACATCAATGTTTTAGAACTGCAGTTTACCTGGCCTTGCAGACATGTGCTTGTTGATACAGACAACACAACATTGTGCTCTATAGTGTGGCCTGCAAGCTTTTGCTCTGGGTGCACGAGAACTGTTTCTCACTGCAGGCAGTACATCTGTCTGGGGTGACAAACTGCAGCAGACCTCCTCTCAAGGAGAGTCCCCAGCAGTTCAAAGTGGAGGCTTCAACCCGAGGTGATGAGCCTCATCTGGGAGAGCTCCCAGGACAAGGTAAATCCTAGTATCCCCTTATTGGCCCAGGAGACTCTTTGTGCAGCTTTGGTATACAATATTCAGGATTCAGGTCTTTAGGAGGTAATTACTCATATAGTAATGGTTACATTTCTATTTCAGGGAACCAGGGTTATGAAAATGTTTTCTCTTGCCTTTTTTCAATTAATATAATTTAATTAATAGAGAATAAAACAAACTAAACTAACAGCTATGTAGCCTAAATTTAATGAATCATTTTTTGTAGTCTCCAACGTTAGCCGTCACACCACTGCTAACATTGTAAATAGTGTAGTGCTGACTATGGCTCAAACCACTGTTCATGTAGGGTGCGTTTTATTGTGATTTAAATTATTTTTTTCATCAGTGTTGGATTTCTGCCGTCTTCTGAATGACTTTGAAGGCAAAACCATAACAAAACATAGAATAATAGTGTGAACACACTGAGCAGAAAAGGTAGTAGGGCAAAATATATAGTTTTCTTCCGATGTACACTATGTTTAGGTGCCTATGGTCTCAATCAAGTTACAGTTCAACATGAAAAAAATAAAACTAAAAAGGTCACATAAATCAAGAATGTGCAAAAACATTTCCCA
The DNA here is from genome assembly GCF_017654505.1 of Polyodon spathula. NCBI lineage: Eukaryota > Metazoa > Chordata > Actinopteri > Acipenseriformes > Polyodontidae > Polyodon > Polyodon spathula. The sequence goes on from NC_054539.1 coordinate 73,988,920, forward strand.
CGAGTTTTCCCACGACAAAAAACTAGCAGTTAGTCCTGCTGCAAATCAGACAGTTTCAAAGAGAGGACTTTTATTTCAATCTTTTTTTTTTTAGTCTCTGATGAAACAGAGGGCAACATTTTCATGGGAGAATAAAAAAATATTGATGTGTGGTACAATAGAAGTTTAAACTGTGCTAAAGATAATCAATAATATGATTTACCCTTGTTTCTGATGTCACTAATACAAGGAGATTTGTCAGCAATTCTGTCTCTTCAGGATGAATAAGAAACACAGCACAAAAGTGCACATGATATTTGAAAGAGCAGAAATGAAATAACTGAATTTAAAAAAAAATATATATTATTATTCACTTATGTTATTATGACTGTTTGAAGAAAGAGGACATTTTTCATTTATTGCAGATATGAACTATGGGTTGAAATATCTGAAAGTATTAATTCTGCAAGGCAAACCATCAATTAACAAACAATTGAGGCTTTTCCTGGAAAAACTTGAAACCTCACAAATTCAGATTTGCTTATTTTTTCTTAAACATACACCAGTTTGCAGAAAATTGCATTTGGTTTATAATAAGAAAATAATTATGGGTTCCATCCCTCAATTTTACGTGATGTGATGTTCCATATTCACAGCTGAACTACTGTATATACCATGGTTTGCAGAAGTATTCACCCCCCTGCAAAGTTTTCACATTTTGTTGGCACTCCACAACGCTTTCAAATTAGACTGTATGTGTAGAATCTACACAAACTCCACATTGATAAAGTTAAAAAAAAAATGCATATAGACTATAAATAAGTAATATTTACAGAGAAAAACAGATTAATCTCAGTTGCATAAGTATTCAACCCCATTGCTACTTCAGCCATAAATCATCTCAGGTGCAAATGATTTGTTTGAAAGGTCACAAAAATGTGTGAAATGGTTTTATCCTGTGTATACTAAAAATGGTTTAACTTGTAGATAATTTCAATATAGACATATAAAGACTAAGATGCAACTCAGATAATGATCCAACAAAGCAACCATGAAGACCAAGGAGCTTTCAAAACAAGTCAGGTATAAAGTGGTAGAGAGGCACAGAGCAGAAGAAGGGTACAAGAAAATTTCAAAGGCACTGATTATCCCTATCAGCACAGTGAAGTCCATCATAAGAAATGTAAGATGCATCCAGGCACTACCCAGATCAGGTCGGCCCCCCAAACTGAGCAGCCGGGCAAGCAGGAAACTGGTTCAGAATATCACTTTGAAGCCAACAATGACCTTGAGAGATCTGGCCTGTATGGACGGATGGCAAGAAAGAAGCCATTACTCAAAAAGCCTTATCTTAAAGCACGTATGGAGTTTGCGAAAAAGCATGTACAGTGCCTACAGAAAGTCTACACCCCCTTGAACTTTTTTCACATTTTGTTGTGTCAGTGCCTCAGAGTTTCATTCATTTAAATGAAGATTTTTTTCCACTTATCTACACACCATACTCTACACTGTGAAGGGGAAAAAAGTTTTTGAGAAATAGGATATATTAAAAATAAAAAACTAATTAGATAAGTCTCTACCCCCCCCTGAGTTAATGGTGGAAGCACATTTGGCAGCAATTACATCTGTGAGTCTGTTGGGATAGGTCTCTACCAACTTTGCACACCTAGATTTGGCAATATTTGACCATTATTCTTTACAAAACTGTTTAAGCTCTGTCAAGTTCCTTGGGGAGCGTTGATGAACAGCAACAGCAAGTCATCTCACAAATTTTTGATTGGATTTAGGTCGGGGCTCTGACTGGGACACATAACTTTTTGTTCCTTGGACACTCCAATGTAGTTTTGGCTGTGTGCTTTGGGTCGTTGTCATGCTGAAAGGTGAACTTCCGGCCCAGTTTCAGCTTTCCTGCAGAGGGCAGCATGTTTTCCTCAAGGACTTCTCTGTACTTTGCTCCATTCATTTTCCCTTCTATCCTGACAAGTGCCCCAGTCCCTGCCAAAAAGAAACATCCCATTAACCATGCTGCCACCACCATGCTTCACAGTAGGGATGGTGTTCTTTGAGTGATGTGTTATTTTGGGTTTTCACCAAAAACGCTTTGCATTTAGGACAAAAAGTTCTATTTTAGTTTTGTCAGATCACAAAACTTTTTCCCACATGGCTACAGAATTTCACAAGTGTTTTTTTGCATACTTCAAAATTGGATTCAAGGTGGGCTTTCTTGAGTAATGGCTTCCTACTTGCCACCCTACCATACAGGCCCGATTTGTGGACTGCTTGGGATATTGTTGTCACGTACACACTTTGACCAGTCATGGCCATAAAAGCCTGTAGCTCTTGCAAAGTTGCCATTGGCCTCTTGGTAGCCTCTCTGATCAGTCTCCTTCTTGCTCGGTCGTCCAGTTTGGAGGGACGGCCTGATCTAGGCAGGGTCTTGGTGTGCCATAGACCTTCCAGTTCTTAATAATCAAAACTGTGCTCCAAAGGATATTCAAGGCCTTTGATATTTTTTTATACCCATCCCCTGATCTGTGCCTTTCAAAAACTTTGTCCCGGAGTTCTTTTGAAAACGCCTTGGTGCTCATGGTTGAGTCTTTGCTTTGAAATGTACTACCCAGCAGAGGGAACCTACAGGAACTGCTGAATTTATCCTGAAATCATGTGACTCACTACAATTTAACACAGCTGGAGGCCACTTGGTGTGAGATTTTGAAGGTGATTGGTTACACCCAAGTTAATTTAGGATTGCTATTACAAGGGGGGTGGACACTTCTCCAACCAAGCTATTTCAGTTTTTACTTTTAATGAATTTTCTACAAATTTCTAGAATATTTTTTTTCACTTGGAAGTTGTGGGATAGGATGTATAGATAAATGTAAAAATATATATTTTAATGCATTTTAATTCCAAGCTATAAGGCAACAAAAGGTGAACATTTTGAAAGGGGGTGTAGTCTTTCTATAGGCATTGTATATCTATCTATCTATCTATCTATCTATCTATCTATCTATCTATCTATCTATATAGTCCCTATATTAAGTATTCACGGCCCTTGGACATTTTCACAGTTTGTTGTGTTATAACCTGAAATCTTGAAAATATTTACCCATTCTTCTTGGCAAAATTGTGCAAGTTCTGTCGAGTTGGATGGGGATCATTGGTGGCCAGTAATCTTCAAGTCCAGGCTTTGACTGGGCCACTCTAGGACATTCACTTTCTTGTTTTTAAGCCACTCCAGTGTCTTTTTTGGCTGTGTTCTTCGGGTCATTGCCTGCTGGAAGGTGAATCTCCGTCCCAGTCTTAGGTCTTTTGCAGACTGAAGCAGGTTTTCCTCAAGGATTTTCTTGTATTTAGCTCCATCCATTTTGTCCTCTACCCTGACAAGCTTCCCAGTCCCTGCCGATGAAAAGCATCCCCATAGCATAATGCTGCCACCAACATGCTTTCCAGTAGGGATGGTGTTACTGGGGTGATGTGCTGTGTTGGGTTTGCTCCAGACATAACTCTTTGCATTTAGGCCAAATAGTTCAATTTTTGTTTCATCGGACCACAGAATCTTTTGCCAGAGTCATGTTTTCACTTGCCTTTTTGCAAATTCCAAGTGGGATTTTACATGGGCTTTTTTTCAGAAATGGCTTCCTTCTTGCCATTCTTCCATACAGGCTTGATTTGTGGAGTACCTCAGCTATTGTTGACACATGGATAGTTTTTCCCATCTCAGCCATGGAATGCTGTAGGTCTTTCAGAGTTGTCATTGGCCTCGGTGGCTTTTCTGACCAATGCCCTTCTTACCCTCTGCTCAGTTTGGGAGGATGGCCTGCTCTAAGCAGATTCTGGGTGTTGCCGTATGCCTTCCTCTTCTTAATGATAAACTTGACTGTGCTCCAGTACAATATATTGTGTCATTCACCCCTTTCAACTGATTCAAAGACTTTTAAAGTAGACTAATCACTAGTATCCCTATGTAACGAAAACAGCTCTGTCAAATTATTCATCAAGCAGCTTTAAATTATTCACAAACAGATCTAGTGTAAAAACTATTCATTGGGCTGAATAAATATACAGGTTGCAGACAGAAAGCCTTGTTAAAAAAAGAAATAATGAAAAGATAAAAACCACTGTGCACCCACCTGACTCAGAGGTGTCACACTCCACTCTGTATTAAAAGAATAGGAGGGATGCATGATTACCAATATCCAAAACCTATTATTAGAGCTATCCAAACCACTGTTACATTGTTAAATTACATTTTACTGACCAAACAAAAAAGAACAATTACTGGCCCAAATTACAAGAGGGAATTCACATACTTTAACACATCATCCTCGAACAAAAATGGACAACTAAACAGAAGACCAACTACCCAAACTCACACCAAGAGGTACAGAAAGAACATTGCATTTCTGCACAAAACATTTCCATCTAAGGTATAGTGGACGATTTAACACTCCATAATATTGATTGAGTCGACAAAGGAATGACTGATTTACTAAATAATTGATCTACAAAGTTTCACTTTTTCTTGGTCTTGTAATTCTAGAGATATATATTTTCTTGTAATTAGTGTGCATCTCTTTACATTTTCTTCATTCGTGACAAAGTGAAATAAATGGACATTAACCTAGTTTAATTCAATAAATAAAGTTTAATTTAAAAAATACATATCATTTGAAGCCCATAAACCATCTACTATGGGTCAGATCAGTTTATAAGCTACAGTAGATACATACAGCAAGTAGCATCAGCAATTCAATAAACCCCACATCCTCACTTTCCAGGACCAGAAACTGCCTGAAAAGGTAGCTGTTAAACTGTTGGCATTGGAACAAGTTGCAACCAGTAAGTTCCTATTATCATAGTGAAACATTATCATGCTGACATAAATGTATTTACTGGCACACTAATGGGCTTTGATCTTTTGTGCCACATAAGCAAATAAATAAAGGAATGGCCCTTCTGCAACTGCAAGCTTTCAGGCTGGTTTCACAGACCCTGGTCAGTACTAGTTACTGGAACGATACTTAAGGTCAAGTAATCTGTGGAACCAGATGCTAGTGCTTTATCTCTACACACACACCCACTGGATCAGGTTTTACCTCTAGCAATATGCAAGTGATCTTTATAGTGAAAGCTGAAAGATTGCATCATTTCAGAGTGTGAAAATAGCTGTCAAAATACAAAATTGAACTCTGGGATGAGAGGTCCCCTGTCCCACATTACACTAGCACTGCCATGGCACACAGCCAGGTGGGTATGGGCTTATTCACAGCATGAACACTCTTATCACAATCTCAGTTTTAAAAATATAGGACTGATGAACTCACATGTTTTCCATTAATGACTGCAAAAATATGGATATCCCATTGGCTTAAACAAATACAAAGAATAAATAAGGGTCTAACATGTTGTTCTCCCACGCAAAGAGACAGCAATGCAACGACAGTACGAACATATTTTGCATGTCCACTGTGTGTACCAATAAGCTTTGCTCCAGGAAAATGCCTTCTATTGTTGGGATTTGTTTGTCAAATACTGTTTGATTCATATCCCCTAAACTCCACTGTGTAGCATTGTAAAGCACGTACAGGATTCACCAACCAGCTTTCTTCAAACATCCTCAGTTTTTGGAACCTTGACTACATACAGTAGGGGAGACTGATGACATGTAGATTCGCAACAATCAGTATATTTACACGGCACAAGTATTCAGAATATGAAGTATTTGGAATAATACAATATTCTAAATGCTCTGTATACATGCAGGAGAATTCTCTTACTCCTTTCATACTCTGTGTTTACATGGTAAATGGAATATTCCTTTTATGCCATCAACACATGCTTACCTTGCTTCCCACTGCAAACCAAGAGCGCTGAGTGTAGTTGAATAGCTCGTTGTTTATTGTAGAGAGCTGGTGATGTGGAATCGGACATTTTGAGATTGTGTAGATGCTTGTCATAATTCAATGCAATGTGTTCAAGCAGACATGCACGCTTATGTTTATTAATATAACAAAGACAGAGTGAAGATGAGTTGCCCGTGTAGCCGAGCACATCATCAACATGCCTACAGTAAACAAATGTACTGCAGAATAATAACCACAGTAAATAAATAAATCAAATAGATTATATATATATATATATATATATATATATTATATATATATATATTATATATATGATTGAACCTCAAAATAAAACTATCATCATATTTATAACCCATTTATTTTTAGAAAAAAACTGTAACTATAATTATGGACATTGACGAAATGTTTTTGGTTACTTTTTAATCACTCGATCATTTGTCCTTGACCATGACACTTGCTTGAGTGACTATGACTGAATGATTCTACTATGGTATGCTTTTTTAAAATTTAGATTATATATATGCAGATCTAAACGTCTAGCACGTATTGATATCACCGTGTAACAATTTTTTTTGTTTGTTTTTGTTCCTGGGTAGTAAGTGTTATTTCCTAATTGCTTATGCCTCAAAAGTATAGAAAATGGCTATTATTCCCCACAAACTTTGCTTTTGTGACCAGGACAGTGATATTTCAAAATATCACTATTTCCAATGGGAAAACGGGCAAATGTGTGTCTTTTCGTTGTATTTACAGTATAATCGTAAATCTCGAAAAACTACTCACTTCTAAATCTTTTGTAGTCATTTTTGTATTACTTTAGTATAAATACATGTTAATTTGGATTCATATGTTGTTTTTTTCTGACTTTATGTGAACGAAAAGACACACATTTGCCCGTTTTCCCATTGGAAATAGTGATATTTTGAAATATTACTGTCCTGGTCACAAAAGCAAAGTTTGTGGGGAATAATAGCAATTTTCTATACTTTTGAGGCATAAGCAATTAGGAAATAACACTTACTACCCAGGAACAAAAATTGTGTTACATAGTGTATTTGTTTTCTGTATATTCTTTTGTACTCAAATTGTAAGAACATTTTATACTGTATCTATATAGTGCCCTGACACCGACTGGTGAGTGGCACTTTAGAAATTCTGAAAAATAAATATACAGATAAGTAAATAAATAAATACATATGTATGTGAGGGCTATTATATTATAATGTGATGACATAGTGGTAGAATTATTTTCCTTCAGTCTCGTCAGTCAGCAGGTCAAGGTAGCTTTTTTCTTTAAACCTGATGTCCACCACACAGGTGCGAAAGTGCACGCCTTACTTAAATACATTTTCCCTTTTTGTTTTGGAGTTTTTGGTACATACTAGTTAGGTACAGTGCTACACTTATTAAAACATTCAATACAACGTCTAGTTATTTTATACAATTATTGTCAACTTTGTAATACGAGTAAAAAGTTGTTTAATAAACACATTTACAGCAAAAGCATGCATGTGGGGAAAGCTTGCAAAGAGGTTTGCAATGTGTGCTTGTTCCTTCTAGTTTGTTAAACTCAGGGTTTTTTCCCATCGTCTCCCCTTACATCGCATGACGTGCACACGTTAAAGCACACTGCTGCGCTGAAGGGGTGCACTATCTCACGGGAGGCATTTTCGCATGCTATACCGTGTTGGAGAAGACAAAGGGCGATTACCCAGTATGTCATTCATGAGGTTGAAGTAAGAAAAAATTGATAGATGTGCCAATTCTGAAAATCTCTTTCTATAGTAAATGTACTGTACTGTTGAGCAAATATAGAAACAAACTGGATTTAGAGGATATGCTTGAAATGACTTGTCAAACAAGTGGGCTTTGACAAGACTATCTTGCAAAAGTAATAAGATCTTTGGTGCATCATGAAGTTCCAATCTGATTTTATAGACCTAACGCAGGTGTTACTAAATGAGCTTTGTGATTCAAGTCAGCACTGTGCTGTTTCCATTCACCGCAATCTCCTCTGAAGATAGTGAAAATGAATGCAGCTAAACATGGAACAATGTAAAACGTGCTCCCCAGTGTCAGTTCCATTACTGTGACAGTCTGCTGTCTGGAGGCATTGGAATGAACTCTTCCACTTTAAGATAATATAGTATTATATTTAGTGAGCAGTGATTTCTTGGTTGCCAAAGCAGTGTTTCAGCTCAACCTCTTTTCTCTCTTTGCTCTCACTGAATCCTAAAGTGCCTTTGACATGTCCATTACAGGTCAAGTTGCGAGTGGACCCTCACAGCGATGTTTAACATGCAATCGAAACTCATTTCAATATGGTCCTGTTGCGCAGCATCTCAGGCAAGGCCGGTCCTACCCCTTTGACATATTAGACCCTAACGCAGAAACTGCAGTTTACTGCTTGCTGTGCACTTTTATTGAACAATTAAAAATAAAACAACTGAACAGTCAAACTAGGTGACTGTGCAAATGGAGGCCGTCTTCACTCCGGGCTGTCCCTTCACCAAGATGGCCACCAGCCACCACCCTTTCACACACATGTGTAAAGTCTCTGCTCTACCACGGGGCATTAGAAGAATAAATCATTTTATGCTGTCATAGACCTATAAAAAACTTAAAAAAAAAACCCTTGACTGTCATATTTCATAAGTCTAAAGGATAGACTGTGACTATGCTGGAATAATTTAAATCAGTGGGCTGGAAAATACAATTGACTGACTGCATATGAAGCAGACCAAAGTTAAACAAACAAAAACAACAATAAAGTTTTATATTATAACTAAACAGTTTGAGGTTTCAGTGACGGCTGTATGCATAGTTTCAGTTTGAGGTTTCAGTGTGGACTGTTCCAAGCACAACACATTCATTAATCCATGGGTGAGAACAAATGATAAGTTAATACTGTAACAAAAGAGGGTGTTAGAAATGATCTACATCAAACTGGTAAGATATCTCTTATCAGGCCTACTAAAGAATCGGGAGTGGGATAGTCTTCAGAACAACTTAACACTATTTTTGGAAATGTGTACAGTCTGTTCTTCCACCGTCAGATTTTACCAAAATGCTATAAATCCTATCGACTGTGCGAAACAATTCTGTTTAATTTACACATCACAGCCCACCAGAAGTGGTAAGTAACATCCTGTACGCTCCCCAGTCATTTTTTTTATTTTTCAAACAGCTTCCCACCCACCTCGGCTTCATAGTCCTGTGTGTTTTATATATGTAAAATCGAGGGAAGTTGGCGACTCAGTGAGGGTAATAAATTGGGTTGGAAATGGATAGATCAATCTGCTACACTCTTCTGTAATGGTTGTACTAGTTAGATCAAGTAATTCCACATAATTAACTTTATTTCAGGAATTGGTGACTTCATTGTGCCCTCTGAATGCCAGTTATTACTTGCCAAGGTAAACAACAGAATCAGTCAACCATTTAAGAACCACACGATTTTTTTCTCATTTGCTCATTCTGATGTATCCCTATGCTTCTGCTCATCCAGTTGAACGATGTTTGTCCAAAGGTTTTGAGCGTTACAGTGGCTCGCAAGTGACTTTGGGAACGCTCATGTTTTTGTGCTGACTATGAGTTGCAACCAGTGTCATTTTACTTAAAAGGCACTCAAGCTGAAATCATAAATTAAAGTAGGCTACAAACGTGGCAGTGGACTATAGTGATGTGGCATATTGACTTTGAAACCACACCCACTAAAGCGCTTTAGTGGCAGTATAGCCTTTCACACAGGCAGTTATGACGGTTCAGTGCCGTCTCTGAATCACCTGTGCAATAGGCTCATGGTATTGTTTCCCTGTTCACTGGAAGTGTAGCAGACAGAATCGCCTTGAAGCTGAGTTGTATCATTTAGAGAGCCCATAAGATCTTGTGAAAGGATCTCCAGAGAGTTGTCCCCTGTAACCCAAACAATTACACAGCTCAGTAATTTTCATAAAACAAAAGCAAGCACAGTGTGCAGCACAGAACCAGTCTCACTCAGCATATCATTTATATGCTGTCAGCACACAAAACCACTCTCATCTGTTCATGTCCACCAAGATATACAAGACATATATATATATATATATATATATATATATATATATATATATATATATATATATATATATACACACACACACACACACACACACACACACACACACACACACACACACACACACACACACACTGCCATAAAAAAGTATTTGCCCCCTGTCTGATTTTCTTCATTTTTGCATGTTGAGTTTGGTCAGATCTTTTTGTGGGTTGGCGTAGTATATGGAGGGAGTCCGAGAAAAAATTAAAGTAGCCATCACCTTCAAGTACAGCATTGTTCTCTGGACTTAATCTGCAAAGATGATTAAGTAAATGATGGCAGGTTTATAGTGCTGCTGGGATCACACCACACTACTCGATCAAGCTAATTTGCATCTAATGCAAAATGGTGCCAAATCCAATCGGTTACACTAGTCCTAATAGAAACTCCAGACAGTGTATATGATAAGGGAGGAGACTGTGTGGTTTTTATGCACAGATAATGGAACAGTGCAATTAACTGTGCCTTGAAAACAATATCCAACAAGCAATAGAACAGGTGCATCTATCTCTAATATAATACAAATCATAAGCCCCACACAGACTGAAGAGAAAGCACTTCAACACCAAAGTCAAGGGAAAACCAGCAGGTCACTTATTTACATAACAGGCTAAGACAGCTGACAAACTGTGCAGAAAGAACAAAGTGCTAACGTTTCGGTCAGTGTTTGACCATCTTCAGTACCACCAGAATGAAAAAACATCCACATGGTTAAGCAATTAGCTTAATCAGTTAATGTGCCGTAAACCAAGAGCAAAATAAACAATTAAAAGACAGGTGTTAGCTGTGTCACTTCTGGACCATCAATCATTTGAATTAACTTCAGTTTTATAATAAATAGTGATAGATGTTCAATGGATAGGACAATCACATTGTAATAAAAATGTATCTGTAGATAATCTGTTATTAAAATAATTTCAATATTACCATTTTCAATAAACTATGAACATTAGATATATTACAACAAACAAGAATGTCATAATTGCATCCTTATCTACATACAGTATTAATAAATCTTACCTCTTAATACGCTATAGAAATATAAATGGAATGTTATAGGAATTTACAGCAAACAAAGCAATGGCTTCATGATTAAAAACAAATCAGAACAGTCTGTTAGCAAATTTACTTAATGAAAAAAACTACAAAGGCATTTGTCACAGGATGGCTTGAGTGGCATGTGTGCTGACATCACAGACCAGGCAGTACACAGCAGAGAGAGGTACAGGGCTGAAACTGCATTTATTAAGAAAATGAAATAACACAAACAAAACACTTTCAGAAAACATAAAATAAACCCGCACGCAGGCCAAAGTAATCTCTGGCAGCAATCTCGTTCTCACAGTATCTTTCCACAATCCTCTTAGCTCTCACCACCTTAATGACCCGAGGCAGTCTCTTTTATATCCTGTGTCTGGAGCCTTAATTACCCGTTGATCAAGCAATTACCTTGTCTCCAGCTACATTCTCACATGATTATTTAAGAATGGGGAATAACCCCATCCTTGCCAAACAGCAACAGTAACGCCAGCTTTTCACCAGCCACATAATAATAATAAAAGGTTATACATAATACAGATATTCTTTATAGTAAAACACAAACAGATCATACATACAAAATAATAATTAAAATAATAAAACAATACAGCGCAATTTTATATACATTTTATAGGGGACGGAGCTCCCCATCACAGCATTACATAAATGTTAGATATATTTCGTGGACAGTTGTAACATAATTAAATACATTTCTAAACAGTCCGCTAGTAACAGTCGAATCCCAATGTTCTATAATTTATTTTCAGCTCTTATGAAAGACAAGTACAGTTGCACATTATATCATAGAAAATATGGTAATCCTAGCTCTTCATTTAATCCCTCAGGTTGTACCTTATGGAGATAGAAGATCAATTTTGATTCACATTGTAATAGTTTTTGATTAAAATTACCACATCTGTGAGCTTGAAATATTTTTTGTATGCCATGGAATTTAAGTTCTGAAACTGAATGTTTGGCAGCTACAAAATGTCTAGCTAGTGGTGAATGAGTATCTTTTCTGCTAATTGAACTTGTATGCTCATTAATGCGTAATCATAACTGCCTACTAGTTTTACAAACATATTGCAAATGGCGAGGACAAGAAATCAAATAAATGACATGAGTTGAAGCACAGGTAATGACTTGTAAAATACTGTACTCTTTCTTCGTTGTATGGCTTATAAAATTCTTAGTTTTATCACAGGCGGCACAATTACGACATAGAAAAAATCCAGTAGATTTGTCCAGCACACCTAGATCTCTTGAACATTTGAATTTAATAGAAGGAATCAGCCTGTTCAGATAATTAACAAAGGCTTCCAATTCAATTTGGGTGCCAGTCCAAATTATAAAAATATCATCAATATAATGTTTCCACAATATAATCTGGTTAAAATGGTAGGTTTGTAGGTATATATAATGCTGTTCTAAGAATCCCATAAAGAGATTAGCATAATCAGGTGCAAACAAAACACCCATGCCTGTACTCTGTATCTCTAAGTAAAAATCTCTTTCATGTAGAAAATAATTTTTTGGGAAGGACAATCTGCGTCATGTTGAGAAAGAAATCTGTAGAAGGAGTCTGTACATCAGCTCAGAAAATAGAGATTATTTTATTATTCATTACACTTCTTACCAGTATCCTGTTTGCCATTAGGCACGGAATTGATCTTTGTGAGGAGCAGTTCCTGTCTTAGTCACAATACTTCAGCCTGCACTGCCTGTGCCTTTGCTCTCAATTTTCATCCTTAGTGCACAGACAACTAGCGAGGTATTCTGTATACTCTCTCCCACTTTTACTGGAGGTGTGGGGGGTGGGGGTGGGGTTCTGCCAACTATGATTAAAGCTAATGCCAGCTTTGATATTTTGGAGGTACCAACTTTCTGGTGATTTTTTAAATTATTATTTTTTTTTTTTTTAGCTAAAGAAAAAACAAACAGATTTTTTAAAAACGTATTTATTTATTTATGTTTCAAATTATGAAAATGTTAGTGGTACCGTAGTTGTAGCTCTACCTTCAGATACTGTCAATTTAGCTTTTTTTAGGATGTTGCAAATACAAATGGTGGTTTGTGAACAATTACATACCAGACTAAATTACTCAAAATCTTAAATGAAAATACAAATAAAGCAAATTATTTATCATTGAGGCATCATCTAAATATGAAATTTAATATGTTTTGCCTTCTAAAAAAAGGTTTTCTGAAGTTTCATCACAGCCATTAATATTATATCATTCACATCATTATTGCATCATGCATCGTCATGTTAAGTACATTGTAATGTGCATAAGAGTGAAAATCCCCTTTCACACTTAACTAGGTATTGCATCAGCACAGTCTGGTCTGGTCATTTACACTCAGAACGAGATACATTACCTTTTTCTTAGGAACCACACAGGTCTCTCCACAATGACAGCCTCTTGCATCACAACTGTCCTGTTTAAATACCTGCCTGCTACTTACAGGCAGGTGATGTTAATTAATTAAATACAATAATTACACTGTGGCCGTGCAAACACAGCCACAGACACATTTATCTGGCAGGGACAGAAATTAACTCTATCTCTGCCAACCCCCAACACATTTCTTTCAGGCAGGGACTTGCCCTGCCACAATATATATATATATATATATATATATATATATATATATATATATATATATATATATATATATATATATATATATATATAATTGAAAGATATAAATTCGATTCAGCTTTATAATAAAACAATTAATAACATGCATACAATAAAAAAAATGACATGCAAAAACTAAATGTCATACTTTGACAAAAGTATTTGGGCATCTTTACATTAGTATTTTGTCTGCCCACCCTTTTCTTCCTTTACAGCTTGCAGTCTTTTTGTATTTTGAAACCAGTTCCTGGCATTTTTCTAGAGATATTTTTGCCCATTCTTCAACACATACAGCTTTGAGTTCTGCAATCGACTTTGGTTTCCTTTTTCCAACAGCAGCCTTCAAGTCAATCCACAACACATCGATGGGATTCAAGTCTGGGAACTGAGATGGCCAATCTATAACTGAAATCTTCCTTTTTTCATAAATTCCTTTGTAGACTTCGCAGAATTCTTAGGCCATTATCCTGCTGGAATATAAACTTTTGTCCAATAAGCCTTCTATTCTAGCACTGGGTAACAAATAAGAGTGAAAAATGTCTTGATATTTTGCAGCATTCATTGATCCTTCTAAAATACAAAGGTCACCAGTACCTGAGGAAGAAAAACAAGCCCATACCGTCACACAACCTCCAACATGTTTAACATTGGGTATGATAAACTCTTCTTTAAGTTCTCCTCCCCTCCTCCAAACATATTGTTGTTTTCTTGGTGAAAAGGTTATATTTTGGATTCATCTGACCATAAAATTTGGTTGACAAAATTATCAGGTTCCTTCAAATACGGTATTCAATGGAAAACTCCAATCACTTTCTGTTTGTTTTTAACAAAGGTTTGCTTCTTGGTTTTTGTCCATGGACATTGATTTTGTTAAGGTATCGTTGAATTGTTCACTTGTTAATTTCTTTACGATCTTCTCTCAACTCTTTTGCAGCAATCAGAGGATTTTGCCGGGCTGCTGGAATGATTCTTCCAGATTTTGCAGAAACCTTTCTTGGTCTTCCACACCTGCAGCTAGTTGCAGAAGTTCCTGTTCTCCTGTGTTTGTCAATAATAGCCCACAAAGTGGTTTCTGCTATTATTATGGTAATTAATCCTTTTTCATTTAATTGTATCACTGCCATTCTGAGATCGTTACTGTACTCTTTAGTTTTAGCCATTTTTATTATTTTTTTAAATCACCAATTTATTTTTCAGCACTTGATAATGATGTATTTATTTATTTTACAATTATCATCAGGTGTTGTTTTTCAATCAAAATAATAGTCAATAATTAGTAGCTAATGGGTTTTATACAGAAATATGTTGATTGCCCAAATATGTTGTCAGTGTGAAATTAGTTTTTGCATGTTGTTTTTTATTTTATGCATGTTATGTAATAATTTTCTGTTTTATTATAAAGTTGAATCTCTGCTTTAATTTATATATTTCAATAGAAC
Source organism: Polyodon spathula (assembly GCF_017654505.1). Classification (NCBI taxonomy): domain Eukaryota; kingdom Metazoa; phylum Chordata; class Actinopteri; order Acipenseriformes; family Polyodontidae; genus Polyodon; species Polyodon spathula. Next base: position 74,003,984 of record NC_054539.1, read on the forward strand.
AATTAGAAATTATAGAAATCATTTTCTTTGTGGTTTTCATCATTTTTTTAACTGCCCAAATATTATTGTCTGCGACATAAGTTGTAGTCAAAAGTTTACATACCCCAATGGAAATTTATAATTTCTTGAAATTTCTCGAAAACAAATAATTATAGGAAAAATCTCTTGTAGCAAAAGTTTTGCTTTTGTGGATGAAGAAAAAGTTATAAGAAATTGATGTCTACATGATATATTTCAGCAATTGTTTTGCTAATTCAAAAGTATTCATACTTTGACAAGGAAAATGAAATTACTAGCGAGTTGAGGCACCTTTAGCACTAATCTATTCGTCAATGAGCTTTTGGCATGATTCATTAGTGATTTTTGACCATTCTTCAATGCAAAATTGTTCCAGTTCATTCTGAGGGCTTCTCTTGTGCACAGCCTTCTTCAACTCATAAGAAAGATTCTCAATTGAATTTCGATTGGGGCTTTGACTAGGCCATTCCAGAACCTTGATTTTATTCTTCTTTAACCTTTCTGAAGTAGATTTTGATATGTGCTTTGGATCGTTGTCGTGTTGGAACGTCCAGTTGCGCAAGTTTTGTAGCGATGATTGGCCAGTATCTTTTAGTATGCTCTGGAATCCATTTTACAATGTATTGGAACCAAATTCCTGTGCCATTAGAGGAAAACCAGCCTCATAGAAGGATATTACCACCTCCATGCTTGACAGTAGGTATGGTGTTCTTTTCTTTGTACCCCTCACCAGTCTTTCTCCAAATGTAACGACTATCAGTGTGACTAAATAGCTAGGTTTTTGTTCGTGCCACAAAACCTTTGACCAGAACTCATATCCATCATTTAAATGCTGTTTTGCAAACTTTAAGTGATTGTCCTTGTAACATTTTCCTTGCCGGTGTCCATTGAGACCATCACCATGCATGCCTGTGGTTGCAATGGAAACCCCAGTCTCACTTACAGCCAGTTCACTTTGAATATCTTTGGCAGTCAATCTCGAATTGTTATTACCCTTCCTCACAATTCTTCTACATGTTCTTGGTGAAAGAACCATCTTTCTTCCAGACTGAGGTAGCGTTGTGACAGTCTTGTACTTTTTGATAATAGAAACAATAGTAGAAATTGAGATACTCAGATGCTTAGAAATCTTCTTGTATCCTTCTCCAGCTTTATGGCAATAAATAATTTTCTGTCTAAGGTCTTCAGATAGGTCTTTACTTTTTCCCATATTGACTTATTGGTAATGACAGCAATCATCCTATGCCTAACCCTTTTATACTCTCTAAGAATGTTTACCTAAAATCCAGCATTTTCTATACTTTTCTAGAATTAGGTTCTGCATTATCATATTGAAATTTCTAGCATCTTGTAGACAATACTATCATACCATCAAAGGGTATGAATACTTTTCAATTAGCATTTATGGAGTTTTACCAGAAAAATGCTGAAATAAATAATTGTAGACTATTTCTTGTAACTTTTGTTCCTCATCCACTAAAGCAAAACTTTTGCTATAAAAGATTGCTCCTAAAATTCTTTGTTTTCGAGAATTTAGAAATGATAAATTTCCATTGTGGTATGTAAACTACAACTGTGTGTGTGTGTGTGTGTGTGTGTGTGTGTGTGTGTGTGTGTGTGTGTGTGTGTGTGTGTATATATATATATATATATATATATATATATATATATATATATATAGTAATAGATCCTGCATCTCATATGGTTTGTTGCTCCTTTAATTCAGGACCCAGGACACCAAAAATGGAGTTTAAGCGCTTCTGCGCTATTTTTAATACACCAAATAAAACACAAACAAAATAAACAAAACAAACACCTAGCTCTTTCTTGAGCACTAACTAATACACACAGGAACCTAATTAACTCTCAGGACGGCTAAGCCATTTACCTGTCACACAAACACAAATCACTGTACTTTTCTTTTGACTGCCGGAAACAGAGAACACCTTCTGTCTCCCTCTACTCAGCAGTCCAGAGCAGTTTAAACATTTTATTTATTTTTGTATTTAAAATAAAAACAGCAACACCGCGTCTTGTTGAAACTGCAGATATCTTTGTGTGTTCAGTTCCTTCTTCTGGTCTGACGTCACCGCAAAACTATTTCCTGCCACACCATCATTTAAATATGAAATTAGGACCAAAAAGTAAGATAGTACGCTGCACTTTTAAAGAAGAAAAGAGACACCACAAGAGAAACACACATCGCTAAGATCAACTGAATAAATTGAATGATGTTTTTTGTGTTTTTCAGCAAAACCTATTACCGGATCTACATGGCAAACACATCTTAAGTTGTGAGTTTACACAAAATAAATGAAAACACCCGAGAAACAAAAGACTGACTTCTGCAATGCTTTACTCTCCAACACATACATTCCATAAATCAGTGGCTTGTTCACGTCATACAAAAATAGACCCATATTCAACAATCTAGATGCAGTGCAAGTAACAACTTGTCTCACACAGCTGGAAACACTTGTTTTGCTATCTTACTCCAATACTAGATTTGCAGTTTAATTATTATATAGACAGTAGACATTTGCAATTTGATAAAGTTATGTTTATGGGGGGAGGTGGGGTGGTGTGTTTGTGTTTTTTTTTTTTTTTTTTTTAGTTAAGAATAACAGCTTCAGTTTAAAAAAAAAAATAATCTAGTTTAGTTTAATGCTGATTAAACGGATCAGATGTCCTATATGACCTTGGTGTTAACTTCCTTTTGCTATTAGATCAAGCTCTGGTCTGCTTGTCACTTGATACCCACACATGCTGTGGTACAGAGACTGCTCCTATTTACAAGCTAATTATATAAACTAAATCCTACCTTACTGGACAGTGTCTTTGTTTGAGCCCTGTTTTATGAGGAATGTAAAGCAATGCAATCTGGTGCTGGAATTTCATTTACTGTGGGGAAAAAAAGCCCTGTATTAACATAACGTTGCTTCCCATTGTTATTTACTAATTATGTCTGCTATGTAATACAAAGCTGCAATTTGGGATAACATGGTTTGCAATTGTTGTGCCCAGGTAAAATGTGGCTTGCAATGTTTAGCTGCCATTAACACTTACTTCATACAATAATTCTATTCACGTTCATAATACAAAGCTATTCTTATAAACTTGCATTTCCATCCAATTTCTTTTTTTTCTGACAAATGAAATGTTACTTAACAAATACAAATCATAGCTCTCTGCTCTACGGGATGTACTGTACATTTTTCTGTTCCATTTATTAATATTATACACTATAGGATCTATTGAAAAGCTGATCCGCTGTTTAAATAATTTAGGGTCCTAATTTATTGATTTAAATCCACCTCTTTTTAGATACATTCTTTAGACTTTCTGTGCTGTGTATTGTGCACTGTTGCAAATTTCTTATCAAACACTGTACTTCACTGATTGAGATTTTAGCCACATTTCCTGGAAGTTATCCACTGTGGGATTGGTCCCAGTTGTAATGTAACTGCCTAATTTAAGTGAACCACTCAAGCCTATTGCATCTGTGTACATATAAAATCCTATGAATAAAGTTGCTGTTTATCCTGCTGAGATGGCCATATGAGCCACATATTTCTTAAAGCTGGTATTATTGTAAATAGTATAACTGAGTTGACCACTTGGACCTGCATTTTCATAGGTTTGCACAAGGTTGGAAGTGTCTCAGTCTTCAGTATGCATGGACATGAATGATGTCACAAAAGCTTGTTAAAAAAAGCTCCTGCTTTTATTCTCGTTAATAACAGCCAATTAATCTACTACGGTGCAACTATTAATTACTTTAATGAAAAAGCATGACTAATATTTAAACCAATTTTAAATAAAACTCTGCACTGGGGCTAATATTTGTCATTAAAAAAAACTGCTGGATCTGCTAATGCTATAAAACTATAGAGTTTAAAACATTAATAGTTAGATTTTACTTTCCCAAACAAAAGGGTGTTAATTGCATTTTGGTGTAAAGACCCTGATAAAAAGTGGCCCATTGTATCTATTGGTGATGTCCTAATATATTGGGAGCCCACTGTAATAGATGCTTTTCAGTTTTTACAAGCATATCAAATTCAAATTAAACGCCATGATTATATATTTATAATAATTAAATCATGTTGTTATTTTGGGAAAATCTTCACCATCAAAAAACAAAAAAACAAACAAAAAAACAAAAAGCAAACATTTCCCCCATAAAACAATTTTCAATGCAAGGGCCATGTGACAGGGCATTGTCACCGCCCGGATGTTATCGTCAGGAATAGAGACTCTGCAGTAAAGCCGCAGTAAAGCGCTAACGCGCATGGTTATTTACAACAAGAACAAAATAAAAGATCTAGAAAACACTCCTGGAAACGTAAGCAAACAGACGGGAGGCAGTACGGAACATGGAAAAACCTCCACCTCTCACCAACATCAACTCTAATCATTCCTCCCTCTACCATCAGGGATCATCCTACTTACACCTGTGGCTGGAGCCTTAGTTAATCATTTATTCAATTCACAGCTCCAGCCACATTCCCACATGTTTTTACAGGGAGACATTTAACCCCTTCTCAGTGCAGCGGCAGGACTGCCACAGGTCATTAATACACATCCTTGATTTTCATGACTTCCACATTGAAAACTATCCCAAAGAAGGCTTCCCTCATTCATCACACCTGTCACTTGTGACATGTCATTTTAGCCGGATATCAGAGGGATATGCCCTCTCATGTTTATACATCTATTTATTCATTGAAAATGACATTGTAGCTGGATTCCATCAGAGGGATATGCTCTGTCAAGTCTGTACATCTATTTATTCATTGAAAATTGTATTTTTTTTTTTAAAAATGTACATTTTATTATTTAAAAAACGAAATCACATGAAACAAAATATGACCAAAAGCTTAGCTTGTTTGACTTATCTTGGAACTTGCAGTATTGGTAATGAATTTGACAAGTTGATAAAGGGGATAATGAAACACCCCTGTTGGATCACACCAACAGGACTAATTCAGGGTTAAAGGGTGGCCTTGCAGAGATTCATAACATAGATCCAAATGTGTTGTCATTAGCATAACATCATAAAATCAAGGCCAGCAGTATATAGTACACAGTAAGGGTCATAAAATGCATCAAGAGTAATTTTTCTTAGGGTAACTACAGGCAGATATTTATTCTTGTTGTTTGAAGGTTTTTTTTTTACAGTTAAACTCATATAAGACAGACGTTTTGATTTTGGGTTCTCAGCAACAACTGGAATTTGCCAATTCTATTAAAACAAAGTTGAGTAATTTAACTTCAAACCAAAAAGCAGAGGCCAGAAATTTGGGGTTCATATTTTATTCTGATTTTTGTTTTGAGGCTATATCCGTAATGTCACCGGTGTCTTTTATCATCTACAAAATATTGCTGAGATTAGGTCTTGACTGATTGCCCGTTTCTGAGAAGTCAATTCATGCTTTTGTCTCATCTAGACTGGATTACTGCAATGCTCTTTTTGCTGGGTTATCAGACCATGCCTTTTCATAGTTACAGCTTGTTCAAAATGCAGAGGCGTGGGTGCTTAGTAAAAAAAATGAAAAGTGATCACAACACCTGTGCTGGCTTCTCTACACCAGTTTCCAGTACGATTTAGAGTAGATAATAAGATCCTATTTCTGACTTTCAATTCACTTCATGGCCTGGCACCTAATTATCTAAAAGAGCTTTTGTCCCTATATGTACCCAGACGTGCTTTAAGGTCGGCTGATTCTGGTCTTCTGTCCCTCTGAAAGATTAAGACAGAAAGGAAAGGACAAAGAGCTTCCAGTTACAATGCTCCCAGATTATGGAACTGGCCACCATCTGAAATTAGAGATGCAGAGTCACTTAATATTTTTATATTGAGATTAAAAACTCACTTTTTTAGAAAAGTGAGTTTTATACAAAATGTTAAAAGTTCTTTTTGGTTTTTATTGATTTGTAAAGCGCATTGAGATATTGTTATATGATAGACTCTATATAAATAAATACAGTTACTTCCTAAAGAACAACATAAAGCAAACCTACATTAAACCCATCATTGACTGTACATTATTTTAAAGATCTGTGAAACTTGTGAGCTTATATTTTAGATTAATAGCCTTTGGCCCAAGCAAAAGAATACAATAGGTTAATATGTATTTAGAAAAAGGAAGCATGCTAAATTATGCAGTAGCCTATATATTTTTTACATGAGCATATTCACTAAAACCTTTATTGGGTTTTGTTTTGTTATTGCGATGAAACTGTGCTTTAGGCAATATCTGGGCAGTACCAGCTGGGTGTGATAACGAGTCTGTGTAAATCTTATTTCCATAGATGGTACATTGTCTCTTAGCAACAACACTGGCATGGTTATTATGGCTTGAAGATGAATGCTGCTCAAAGGTCTTTAGTAATGATATTGTATATGGTTTCAATAAATGCAGTCCTGGGAGATGTCTCCTCTGCCTGGGTTTATTCTCTGAGAGCACAGCTGTCTATCGGTGACTCTTGAGTCGTACATGGCTCATTGAGATCCACAGTGTGGCTCTTTATACAGTGGCTTGCGAAAGTATTGACCCCCCCTTGGCATTTTTCCTATTTTGTTGCCTTACAACTTGGAATTAAAATGGATTTTTATTTGGATTTCATGTAATGGACATACACAAAATAGTCCAAATTGGTGAAGTGAAATGAAAAAAATAACTTGTTTAAAAAAATTCTAAAAAATAAATAACGGAAAAGTGGTGTGTGCATATGTATTCACCCCCTTTGCTATTAAGCCTCTAAATAAGATCTGGTGCAACCAGTTACCTTCAGAAGTCACATAATTAGTAAAATAAAGTCCACCTGTGTGCAATGTAAGTGTCACATGATCTCAGTATATATACACCTGTTTTGAAAGGCCCCAGAGTCTGCAACACCACTAAGCAAGGGGCACCACCAAGCAAGCGGCACCATGAAGACCAAGGAGCTCTCCAAACAGGTCAGGGACAAAGTTATGGAGAAGGACAGATCAGGGTTGGTTTATAAAAAAATATCCGAAACTTTGAACATCCCACGGAGCACCATTAAAGCCATTATTAAAAAATGGAAAGAATATGGCACCACAGCAAACCTGGAAAGAGAGGGCCGCCCACCAAAACTCACTGACCTGGCAAGGAGGGCATTAATCAGAGAGGCAACAAAGAAACCAAAGATAACCCTGAAGGAGTTGCAAAGCTCCACAGCGGAGATTGGAGTATCTGTCCATAGGACCACTTTAAGCTGTACACTCCACAGAGCTGGGCTTTACGGAAGAGTGGCCAGAAAAAAGCCATTGCTTAAAGAAAAAAATAAGCAAACACGTTTGGTGTTCGCCAAAAGGCATGTGGGAGACTCCCCAAACATATGGAAGAAGGTACTCTGGTCAGATGAGACTAAAATTGAGCTTTTTGGCCATCAAGGAAAACGTTATGTCTGGCGCAAACCCAACACCTCTCATCACCCTGAGAACACCATCCCCACAGTGAAGCATGGTGGTGGTGGCAGCATCATGCTGTGGGGATGTTTTTCATCGGCAGGGACTGGGAAACTGGTCAGAATTGAAGGAATGATGGATGATGCTAAATCCAGGGAAATTCTTGAGGGAAACCTGTTTCAGTCTTCCAGAGATTTGAGACTGGGATGGAGGTTCACCTTCCAGCAGGACAATGACCCTAAGCATACTGCTAAAGCAACACTCGAGTGATTTAAGAGGAAACATTTAAATGTCTTGGAATGGCCTAGTCAAAGCCCAGACCTCAATCCAATTGAGAATCTGTGGTATGACTTAAAGATTGCTGTACACCAGCGGAACCCATCCAACTGAAGGAGCAGGAGCAGTTTTGCCTTGAAGAATGGGCAAAAATCCCAGTGGCTAGATGTGCCAAGCTTATAGTTACATACCCCAAGAGACTTGCAGCTGTAATTGCTGCAAAAGGTGGCTCTACAAAGTATTGACTTTGGGGGGGGTGAATACTTATGCATGCTCAAGTTTTCTGTTTTTTTGTCTTATTTCTTGTTTGTTTCACAATAAAAAATATTTTGCATCTTCAAAGTGGTAGGCATGTTGTGTAAATCAAATGATACAAACCCCCAAAAAATCTATTTTAATTCCAGGTTGTAAGGCAACAAAATAGGAAAAATGCCAAGGGGGGTCAATACTTTCGCAAGCCACTGTATTTATAAGTGAAGTATCCCATTCAAGGCGGTAATGGGTTTGAAAAGACAACAAGGGAAAGAAATCAATAGTCTTTGGTAGAAGTAGGTGCTGTCAAGCTTCAATGAAATTGATGTGTTCAAACATGCATCATTTTTATTGAACACAAAAATACCTTAACATTTTCATGCACAACCTCATATGGGGACATGGAAGACACAAATTTATTTTTATCTCATATGAGGATGCAATTTTCCTACCTTTAAAGCAATGTGGAAAAAAGAAATGTATTAAAAATATATATATAAAAATATAGAAACTACTTTTTCTCAACTATTTTCAATATTTAGTGCATGAAAAAGTTAATTTTCATTTCTTTGCTTTTTAGTTTTTGTAAACTTTTTGGGGGGGTTGGACAATGTGGGGTTGTAAGGACAGATCTTTAAAAAGTATATTGCCTAATGTGGTGGTGAGACTATTAAATAACAAGTAGAATGTATTGCCAAAAGTGTGGGATGCAAGTCAACAGAAACTGTGCTAGGACTAGGACTACAATGATCTAGTTAGACCCCACCTGTGATACAGTTGTCCAGTTCTGGTCATGTCACTACAAACATACTGTATTTCACTTGAGAAGTTAAAGAGAAGGGCATCTAGGCAGACCTCAGGAATAAATGGCATGAGCTATGAAGACAAGTTTAAATAATGTATTCTGCCTAAAAAAAAAAAAGAAATGTAATTGAAGTTTATAAAATCCTAAGTAGCATAGATAGCACAAATCACTTCTTTGAACACAGAGAGTAGTACAAGCGGACATAAATAAAAGCTAAATAAATGTAAGATGAGAACAGGAAGTGGGAAACACTTCTTTACACACAAAAACTATGCATGAAAAGCACTACCAGGTAAAGTAGTTGGGTAACACTGTATATTAAGGTGCTGCTTATTAATATTTTAAAATTGTTTTATAAATATATAATATATGTTTAATAACTATGTAATATAATGTTAATAAAGCAATTATTAAGCACCTATGATATAGTTATAAAACATTAATAAGCAGCACCCTAATTTAAAGTGTTACCAGTAATTGGATCCAAAACACTTGGAGCAATACAACAAATAATTAGACCCCTTTATTAGAGGCCCATGGTGTGCTATGAAGAAATTGACTAGCATTGATGGGCTGATCAGCCTCTTCTCAATCACAGCCTTGATGGGCTGATCAGCTTCTTCTCAATCACAGCCTTGATGGGCTGATCAGCTTCTTCTCAATCACAGCCTCAATGGGCTGATCAGCTTCTTCTCAATCACAGCCTCGATGGGCTGATCAGCTTCTTCTCAATCACAGCCTCGATGGGCTGATCAGCTTCTTCTCAATCACAGCCTCGATGGGCTGATCAGCTTCTTCTCAATCACAGCCTCGATGGGCTGATCAGCTTCTTCTCAATCACAGCCTCGATGGGCTGATCAGCCTCTTCTCAATCACAGCCTCGATGGGCTGATCATTCTCCTCTATCACAGTTTTGTCTGATGTTCTTATGCTTGTGATAGATAGAGAAGTAGAAGGCAAAGTGCTAACAGTTACAGACTGTCTCCCTGTAACAGCATATATATTAAAAGCTCCACAAAGGGCTAACAGCTACAGACTGTTACCCTATAACAGCATAGATAGTAATAACTCCGCAGATCAGCCGTCATGACTAAAGTTAAATGGAAAAGAAGCTTGTTGATTAGTAACTTGCAAGTAACAAAAGAGAGAGAAATGAAGATAATATACTACATGAGTGTACAAATTAAACGTAAAACAGGGTCTAATATAGTTTAATAATGCTACACATATCATTATAAGGTTATTGGATTGAAAGAAGCAGTGAATAACTTGCACAAATATCTGGGGCAAATTAATAAATACATTAATAAATAATACATTTTAATATATCAACAGAATTATTTTAACGGCTTTCGGCCAACGGTGTGTCGTAGACTGTAATAGACACAGGTGAACCGTATATACTGCAGTAAACAGTAAGTTTTAATAAATACACATCTTTAACTTCCTTCCATTAGTGTAGAACTTGCTTTTATGTGAACAAGCTGCTGTACACATGTTTTGGCTGAACACAGGGTGGGCTAGCAATCTCCTTGTTCTGCTTTATTTCTCTTTGAAAAAATTGGTACCACATTTGCAACACCCCACTTAGCATGCAACTGTATTTGTCGTATGGCCATAACCACCTGGTATCTTTAAGCACTCTTGGATATGTTAAAAATATTTACAGCAAATGACCACTGTGGTGGGATTAGATCAACAGCTCATAACACCATTGTGCTATGGTTGGAACTGGGTGTTATTTTGGTCTTTTAAAAGTCTATACCTAACAGGGTCCTTGACACTGAAGTGCTATGGACCTAAGAAAATGCTGTGTCATCCAATTCCACATCTATGTTTTTACAATATCTACAGTGCATTTGAAATTCAGACATATGCATGAATAATTTTAAATGTGGTATTTAATTTGGCTTTTTGAGGCTCTATAAATACATTAGAGAGTTTATTTTGAGTCATTTATGTAATTTTGCTGGCACTACAGTATATCATTCTCCAGAGATTAATTAGTGCAGACTACTTACTGAAAGTTTAGTTTCAAAAACATTTCAACACATTGGGGATTGTATCTTTTTCTGTCTTAAGAAGGAGTGATATCTGGAGAGCTCATAAAATGCACACTGCTTCCTATCTATTGTACAATTTAGAAACATGTGTCACAATGGTGTTCTTGAGTTCTTTCGACATTATTTTAACATTGTCTGTGTATTGTTGCACTGGGAGGTTTATTAGGATAATTGCTAGGAAATAATAGAATGGTAAAACCTGATGATGTGAACGAATAAAAGAAAGAAAACTACAAGGATGCCTCTATTATATTGTATCTCTTAAGAGGGGAGAGGACTTCAAACGACATGTTAATTGATGTATTTTACAGTTGGAGCCAGCAGAGTAAACACGAGGCCACTTTGCCACTTGATTTCAATGGAATAAGGATTTCTGTTAGAATATTGGAGCAACAGAATCACTCTGAAGGATTGCAAAGATGATAGGAAAGAAAATGAACTGCAAAAAAAAGCAATTCAGTGGCATTTAAAGCAATGTTCCCTACCACTGTGTCACTGTAAGTGACTCGCTATTGTCTGAAGTGTACGACTTGCTATTGTCTGAACTGTACGACTTGCTATTGTCTGAACTGTACGACTTGCTATTGCCTGAACTGTACGACTTGCTATTGTCTGAACTGTGTGACTTGCTATTGTCTGAACTGTATGACTTGCTATTGTCTGAACTGTATGACTTGCTATTGTCTGAACTGTACGACTTGCTATTGTCTGAACTGTATGACTTGCTATTGCCTGAACTCTACGACTTGTTATTGTCTGAACTGCATGACTTGATATTGTCTGAACTGTATGACTTGCTATTGTCTGAACTGTACGACTTGCTATTGTCTGAACTGTATGACTTGCTATTGTCTGAACTGTATGACTTGCTGTTGTCTAAACTGTACGACTTGCTATTGTCTGAACTCTACAACTTGCTATTGTCTGAACTGTACAACTTGCTATTGTCTGAACTGTATGACTTGCTATTGTCTGAACTGTACGACTTGCTATTGTCTGAACTGCATGACTTGCTATTGTCTGAACTGTATGACTTGCTGTTGTCTGAACTGTACGACTTGCTATTGTCTGAACTGTATGACTTGCTGTTGTCTAAACTGTACGACTTGCTATTGTCTGAACTCTACAACTTGCTATTGTCTGAACTGTACAACTTGCTATTGTCTGAACTGTATGACTTGCTATTGTCTGAACTGTACGACTTGCTATTGTCTGAAATGTCCTGTCTGCAATACACTTGCTGAAAGAGTGACAACTGAGTATCTGCAGTGCCATAAATATTATGAAGCATAGCTATGGCGGTGCTACTATGATTGAATTCCGATGCAAGTCTTTTTTCCAGCTATGTTCATAATTGTTTAGTTGAACCTATCAAACCTCCTCTCAGGTTCTGAAGCAGTTCATTACTTCTTTATACCTGTTTAACCTAATGTATGGCTCTCCATGACTGGAATTGCCCATTCCTGATCTAAATATTCAGATCTTTTTCTATTTCCACCATAAAAACAGTAAAAGACAATTTTGTAAAAGATACATTTAAATTTTTCTTCTTAAAGGGATAGACTTCTCCAATTACCTTGGCATTATGAATAAACTTAGCTTTTTTACATATTTAATCCTATAATTTAAACATTCCAACTCTGTTGACCCCATTTGCTCTATGATGTATGTGGCAGGTCAGAATAGTATGTGTGGAAATGTAAGGTTGGCAGACATGGGGTTAAATCTGTCCAGGCCAGCAATCACAGGAGTGGACCTTCCCAGTCCTTAAAGAGGTAACACACTTGATCATTTTACAAGACTACAACCAAACAGCTAAGTGATATGTTTCAAGTCCTCCAAAGCACTTTCAGTGTGTTTCGTTTTGTGATTTTGTAATATTAAGATGTTATTTTCTCCTTTCAAAAATATGAGTTAATTACAGACTGGAGAAAACTCTTTGAAAACACAACATGATGTGTATATGAAATCTAGTCTTGAGCTCAATAAGATGATATTTTGTGTGGCTCAGTTGCTTTACTAATGGGGGGGTAACTAAACTGGTGGGAAAGCAGCACCCGTTTGTTTGAGGGCTGAGTTAAGGGAAATTAGTGCTTTGTTCTCCAAAAACATGTTCTGAATGAATTTGTTAAATATTGTTCATGCTTCATTTGTACTCAGCTTTAGTTTGTTACACTGCAGAAACCCCCACTGTCTCTGCTGATAAACTGTATTAATCTCGCTCGTGTATAATTACACTATGTAACACAATTTTTGTTCCTGGGTAGTAAGTGTTATTTCCTAATTGCTTATGCCTCAAAAGTATAGAAAATGGCTATTATTCCCCACAAACTTTGCTTTTGTGATCAGGACAGTGATATTTTGAAATTTACCTATTTCCAATGAGAAAACGATCTTTTCGTTCACATAAAGTCAGAAAAAAACAACATATGAATCCAAATTAACATGTATTTATACTAAAGTAATACAAAAATGACTACAAAAGATTTAGAAGTGAGTAGTTTTTCAGGATTTACGATTATACTGTAAATCACTTTCACGAATCAGCCCCCAACTGTAGTCTCCCATCATGTTCTCGTTATACTGTCCTTGGTAGCGGCGTTCAAAGTCCAGTATATCCTGGTGGAAGCACTCGCCTTGCTCCTCTGAGTACGCTCCCATGTTCTTCTTGAATTTATCAAGATGAGCATCAAGGATATGGACTTTGAGGGACATCCTACAGCCCATTGTGCTGTAGTTCTTCACCAGAGTCTCAACCAGCTCCACATAGTTTTTGGCCTTGTGATTCGCCCAGGAAGCCCCAAACCACTGCGACAAAGCTGTTCCAAGTCACTTTCTCCTTACTAGTGAGCTTCTTGGGGAATTCATTGCACTCCAGGATCTTCTTTATCTGTGGTCTGACGAAGACACCGGCTTTGACCTTTGCCTCAGACAGCTTAGGGAAGAAGTCTTGAAGGTACTTGAAGGCTGCCGACTCCTTATCTAGAGCTCTGACAAATTGTTTCATAAGGCCCAATTTGATGTGCAGTGGTGGCATCAGCACCTTCCGGGTGTCCACCAGTGGCTCCCACTTGACGTTGTTCCTCTACACAGAGAACTCGGTCCGCTGTGGCCAGTCCCGCCTGTGGTAGTGCGCCTTGGTGTCCCTGCTGTCCCAAAGGCAAAGATAGCAGGGAAACTTGGTAAAACCACCTTGGAGACTGTCACAGAGACGGCCGAAGTGGGCGGCGTCAGAACCAGGAAAGGTAATGCAATACACAAAACACAGGACGGATGAAATGAAGTGATGAAGACGCCTGTTGGCGCTGGTTTAATACAAAATAAAAGGTTTACACAAACACGAAAAACACAGGACACGGCACTCTACGCCAAAATAAATAGACAAACGAAAACAGACTAAACTTAACAAAACGGTGCACGGACAGACACTGACAAACACGGTGAGCGGATACTTTCTCCTCTTATTATTATTATTATTATTATTATTATTATTATTATTATTATTATTATTATTATTACTACTACTACTAATTTCCTCCGTCTCCAATCCCGTTCTCCGCTCACCGAACACCCAACCCCAGTATGTGACAACGTGCATCTATATATACTATTGTGCTGGGATTCAATTACCAATTAATTATTCACTTGAATCCCAGCACGTGAATTAATAAAGTGCAATTCCCCGTGCTCACATATTACTACATTTTAGTTGCACGTGAAGTGCTGTGCAATCCTCGTGCCTAAATACACATATACATTTTAAACACTCATGTTACACAGACCCGTTTATATCCTGTGTACCAATGTCTATACACCAACATTTAAACACACCACACGCAACACATAACAGATAATATACACAGGGGCGGGCACTTTGTTACAGAGACCCATCAGGAATGCCACCATTGCAGCCTCTTGATGCCATCTCAGAAAAATGCAGATATGTATCCACTTAAGCAGCTGGAACTAAACTGAAAGTTCTAGAAAGTTCTAGAAGTTACTCCAAGTTTACTCAGCACTGAATCTATCTGGAATGTTCTGGAAAATAGGTAAATTTCAAAATATCACTGTCCTGGTCACAAAAGCAAAGTTTGTGGGGAATAATAGCCATTTTCTATACTTTTGAGGCATAAGCAATTAGGAAATAACACTTACTACCCAGGAACCAAAAAAAAAAATAATAATAATAATTGTTACACAGTGTTATAACATATCATTTCATATTTGTTAATATTTGTTTCAGAACCATATCAACTTTACAAAAAAGAACTACATTTGCATGCACTTTTAATCTCATTGCAAGTATGAAAGTAATTGAAGTGTCTCAATGCACTATTACCGTTTTCTAGCATATCAATGCATTCAAATAACCATAGAGGTTGGCTGTGGGGAGCCTGCTGTGGGGCGTAAGGCTCATTCCACCAGATATACTACTGCCTCAATTGCTGCTTCCAGGGACATTCCTATCCAGAAATCTGCAGGGCTGCTACCTGGAAGTAAGCACACACCTCTACCTCCCATTACTATGTCAACCTTGAGTTAGCTGGGATGCTTTTTCCTAAATGGGGGTGTGCACCTTTACCCTTCCTCCAAGAAAACAGCTAGGAGTCTGCCATAAGTGTGGCTAGTGTACCTTATCCACGTCCCTAGAAATCAGGGTTACTCACATGTAATCATAGTTCTAGGAGTGATTTATGATGCACATCAAACAACACACTGATCTCCCCTGGCATATGGCACACAGATTCTTGCTTCCAGCATGTAAGATCTGGCATCACAGGACTGTACCAAGGAGGATACCACCCGGGTGTGTAAAAGGAGCAAGTTTAAAGACCTTCCAGTCAGAATTAAAGGGGAAAAAGAATATTATCTGCATGTTGTTCAGGCTGCTCCGAAGCAGTCAACCCACCAGTGCTACACCTTCAAATTTAAGAGATTTTCCATTTGGTGTCAGGGTACAGAGCTAGACCCCATCCTGT
Organism: Polyodon spathula; assembly: GCF_017654505.1. Lineage (NCBI taxonomy): Eukaryota > Metazoa > Chordata > Actinopteri > Acipenseriformes > Polyodontidae > Polyodon > Polyodon spathula. The sequence goes on from NC_054539.1 coordinate 74,019,815, forward strand.
CTAGTGGCGAGCATCCTGGATTACCTCTGGTCCCTCCCAGCGTGGTTCCACCTTCAACGTGAACTTGGCAGCCATCTCTTCATACCAGGCGTGGGCTGAAAATAGTTCTATTTTTGTAAAGTTAATACAGTTCTGGAGCCTGAAGTGGGTGTGTATGTGTTGAAGTGTACATGTATATCCATTGCTACAGCACCGGAGGACCATGATGATGGATGTCTCTTGTGTCCTCTGGAAAGAGTTGCATGTTCTGTGTCTTACCTGATGATGGCAGTCTGTGATTGTGTTGTCTGGTTCCTCTGGCTGCTCATGTGTGGGGGTCGGAATGGTGAATTAGGGTTAAAAACCCTAATTCCACATTTCCTTACTTTTGTGGCAATGAGCTCAACCCTAACTGCTGCATTAACATATATATATATATATATATATATATATATATATATATATATATATATATATATATATATATATATATACTTATATTATATATTTACGTCGATGATAAATCTATTCTCCGAGTCTGCTACAGTCTGTTTATTTATTTTTCTGTGCAATTTCATGGTTGGTGCCACCCTCACACATCCATGCATGGACAATGTCTTATGAGGCAGTTGAAAAACACTGCCACAGCTCTCTGCCCGAGTGCACCTTTCAGCAGTCATCTGATGAAGCAGTAAAAGCAGCTCAGACAACTCCACTGGCACGTGTTATAGCAGAAACAAACACCAGGGAATTCCATACTCTCCTCCCAGCAGGCTCTGCTAAATTACATGTAACTTTGAAAATGTCACACTGCACCTGGGAGGAATTACTTTCTTCTGTGCTTCTCAAAATAAATAATGCATGAAAAGAGAAGCAGAGGCAGTGCTTGCACTGCACAAGTGCAGACCTTGAAGAATCAGAGGGGCTACTGTTTCTAACACGATGCTCATTGGTGGAGTCATAAAAACTAAACAAAAAATACAAAAATAAAAACACTCCTCTTAAATGCAGTTGAACAAGAAGGAACAATCCAGCATGGAAACATAAAATTTAAGCTAAGTAGCTGAGTAAACTAATTTTACCTGTGTTAAGTAACAGGAGGTAAATAAACTGGGTGCAGGATTTATAAATTGTTATGTTTCTCTCTGCTTCCTCTCATGAACGATTCATTGGTCCAATTCAAAAAAGAATATTTTGTAATATAACTCAGCTGGAGATTCTTGACTTATCACTTTAGCAAACTAATATTACCTTTGTCCCCTTGTAATAACAAGGCATGAGTAGAAATACCAGAGACCCAATGACATAAATCAAATGTTTTTACTGTACAGAAAGAAGATGTCTGATATTGGATGGTGCACACATGGTGCACTGGCTGACCCCAGAAAATAAGACCGTGGCACAGATGGGGGAGGCAACAGTGGTGGAGCAGTTCTGCCATGTGGTCGGAGCCGATACCCAGGCGTGGATATGGCGCCACAAGCCCAACACCCTGGAGGAGGCCGTGCAGCTGGCGGAAAACTTTAAGGACTCTCTAGCTTCTGCTCGGGTTGAGATACTGTTGGTCCCTGCCCTTAGGAGCAGCCGACCCCTACCTCTCTCTCCTCCAACACCACCCCCACCATCTGTCCCGGGACCCAGACCTCCGAGGCCGCCGACCCCAATAGGCCCCCTTGCCTTCCCCCTATGGAGACCAAGGTTTGCCCCCAGCTGGGGTAGAGGTGCTGCCCCTGCCCCATTGCCATACCAGCAGCGGGACATATTCTTAACCCCTGTTCCCTCTGTCCCCCCTATTTGTTTTAGGTGCCACAAACCAGGACACATGGCCAGGTCATGCCCCGCTGCCATGGAGTGTGACATGGCCGCTTGTAATTGGGCACCTGAAATAGGTAAGCATTGGGAAAATGGTCAGGAGGGGCCTTGTATGATTGATGTGGTTTGAGGTAATGTGAAAACCCACACATTATTGGACACGAGTAGTGAGCAAATCTTAATTTGGACAGCTCTCCTGGGCAGTGTGTCGTGGCGGCCACGAGGTCAGATGGCTATCTCTTGTATCCATGGAGACACAGCGGCATACCCCACCCTAAAAGTATACTTATCGGTAGGACAGATAAAACGTCACCTCGTAGTAGGGAGGGCGGAAAGGTTGCCACACCCAGTAATTCTGGGCTGAAGCTGGCCAAAATTCAAAGAATTGATGCAAATAATGGCAGTCTCAGCCACACATGTAAACATGGCAGGAAGGAAAAAAAGGAAACGAATTGGTGATGCGTTTCCTTTTCACCCTGAAATGTTTTCCCCTATTTTCCATCCTAGAAAAATGAATAAGGAGAAACTGAGTGCAAAATGGGAGGGAGCATCTTTGAGACAAGGCTGGGGTCTGGTGGAAAAGTGCTTGAATGGTAACAAAAGCTAGTCAAAGGGAGATGGAACGCAGTGTGACTGAGAGGGCGAGGTTACTGGGCCATCCAGGGCAGATGCTACTCCTGCCCCTCTCAATATACCGGACATGTGGTACTCAAGCGCGGACATAGTGTGAGGCCAACACAATGACCCTTCACTAGTGCACGCTTGGGGGCAGGTCCGGTCTATTGCAGGTAAGGATGTTGATGGCGCTGGGGCTCTAGTATATCCACATTTCAGTATCAAGGGGCAATTACTGTATAGAGTAAATCTAGCCGCAGGCACAGGCCAGCCTGTAACACAATTATTGGTTCCACCGTCTTGTCGGACCGAGGCCATGAGGCTGGCGCATGATATTCCTTTTGTGGGGCACCTCGGACTTGAGAAGACAAGGCAGTGGATATTGGCCCGATTCTATTGGTTAGGTCTTCATAATGATGTGTCGAGATATGTAGCCACATGCCCAGACTGCCAGCGAGTAGCACCGGGTCGAGTGCGCCCAGCCCTTTCTGACTCTGGGTATACGCATATATTAGTAGTGGTAGATTATGCAACGCGATACCCAGAGGCTGTTCCATTGAGATCCACTAACGTCGCTGCAATAGCCGATGGAATTAGTACAGATTATGGCCAGAGTAGGGATCCCCACAGATTTGACTGATCATGGAACCAGTTTTCTGTCTAACACGCTACAGAAGGTGTATAAAACATTAAAAATACGTCCCATCAGTACGTCTGTTTATCATCTACAGACAGACGCTTTGGTGGAACGCTTTAATCAGACCTTGAAGTCGATGCTGAGACGGTTTGTAACACAAGAGCAAAAACATTGGGCATCGCTTCTTCCCTGCCACAGAGTTCGACACGGTTCTCCCCCTTCGAGCTCCTGTACGGCCGATGGCCTTGTGGCATCCTTGATCTGTTGAGAGAGGGGTGGGAGGAGCACAAAGGCTCATCCAAAAATGTAGTGAAGCATGTGCTCCTACTAAGAGATCGTCTAGATTTGGTCGGTCGTTTGGTCCAGAACAACCTCAGATCGGCTCAGCACAGACAACAGCAGCATTACAACAAAAATGCACTAATTCTAACCTTTCGACCAGGAGACAAGGTAATGCTGCTACTTACCTCATCAGAATCAAAATTGTGTGCTAAATGACAGGGGCCATATGAAGTGATTCGGGCTATAGGGAAAGTGAATTATGAAATTAGACAGCCTGATCGTCGTAACATGAAATTTATCATGTAAATTTATTAAAGCCCTGGCAAGAAAGGGAGGTCATGTTCATAGCCCGAAGCAATATAGAGGATGATTTAGGCCCCTGTCCAAAGACTCCTAGCACAAAAATAATTTCGAAGGGGGAACAATTGGGTCCAGATCAGCAACGGGAGCTGCGTAAGCTTACTGAGGAGTTCAGCAATGTTTTTTCTGACTTGCCCGGCAGAACTAATTTGGTTGAATATGACATTATCTCTCCACCAGGTGTCACCATGCGAGAGAGACCGTATTGGATCCCAGAAAGTCAACGAAGTGGCGTTCGCAAAGAGGTATGGGACATGCTTGAGCTTGGGGTGATTAAGCCTTCCAGGAGTGAGTGGTGCAGTCCTATTCATAGTGGCCAAGAAGGACGGCACCAACCGCTTCTGTGTAGATTTCAGAAAGGTAATCGCTAATGCCAAGTTCGATGCGTACCCCATGCCTTGGGTCGATGAACTTCTAGATAGACTGCGAAAAGCTAGGTTTATCGCTGGACCTGACGAAGGGATATTGGCAGATCCCCTTAAACGGCAGCTCTAGAGAGAAAACCACATTTTCAACACCAGAAGGGCTGTTTCACTTTAAAACCATGCTGTTTGGGCTACATGGTGCGCCCACTGCCTTTCAGAGACTGATGGACCAGGTTTTACGCCCACATCATGAATATGCAGCAGCATATATTGATGACTTGGTTATTTACAGCTCCACCTGGCGAGAGCATTTGGCTAGGATTGCAGCCATCCTTCAGTCTCTAAAGGCAGCCCGGCTGACAGCTAACTTGAGGAAATGTGCATTTGCCAAAAAAGAAACTCAATATTTGGGATTTTTAATGGGGAATGGAAGGATGAGACCCGTAGTCACCAAAATCCAGACTTTGGTTGACGCAGCAATCCCCAAAATCCAGACTCAGGTGAGGTCACTACTGGGATTAGCCGGATATTACCGCCGATTTATCCTGGAGTTTACCACAGTGCTTAACCCGTTAGTTAAGTGGTCAGCTGAGTGTCAGGGGGCATTTGATGCAATTAAGCATAGATTCTGCAAAACCCCCACTCTTATCACACCAGATTTCACAAAGAGATTCATCCTCCACACTGAATCATCGGATGTAGGTTTGGGTGTTGTCTTGTCCCAAAAGGTAGCTGGAGTAGAACACCCGATACTGTAAATCAGCAAAAAGATGCTACCTCGGGAACGCAACTACTCTGTAGTCGTAGTCCGTAGTTTGGCTATTAAATTGGCTACTCACTCTTTACGATATTACATGTTGGGGCACTCGTTTGATCTTGTCACAGACCACGCCCCACTCAAGTGATTAATCATGATGAAGGACAGCAGTGCCTGAATAACTCGGTGACATCTGGCATTGTAGCCCTTCATGTACCATATGGTACACCGTGCGGGAAAGGACCATCAAAATGATTATTTTTCCCGGGTGGGGGGAGTAATGGGAAAGGTAGATTCAGCCGAGTGTACCTTTGCCTTCACTTTGAGCGGTGGGATATGTGACAGAAATACAATGAGTTTTGATTGTAAATCTCCCTTTTGACCTGTGAGGGTGCTAAATAGTGAAAGGAAAACTTTCTGGACGGTCTGGTCTGACAGTTTGTTTCTGAGGTCGGGAAGTCAGTCAGCCTGGATGGAAGCGAGACTCTGTTGCAAGAACGTATTGACCTGGAAGGTAAACAAGGTAGCAGCTGCAAGCTATAGACGCAGCTGGAATCGTTTACCAAGTTATCATGCTGGGTTGCATAAAAGGGACCAGAGAAACGCTAATCTTTTCCTTCGCTTGGGTTGTATACGTAAACCTGGAATGACTGAGAGCTGCAGTAGTAATTATAATTAAAACCCCTGTTTCCTACCGGATAACAATTGTTTGTGATTTCTTGTGCACTGCAACATCTCTACACCTGTTCACAATCACCGCCCAAATTGCCACAGAGCACTGTATGTGAAATTGCCCAAAGGCAATCAGTTTGGCTAATAACAGCAAGTAATAGGATAATGGACTAGTTTATCAATCATCTGTTTGTAAACAATGATGGTATTCATGTAGACTAAACAAAAACGTGTAAAGGAGAAGAAACATGTTTCATATAAAAGGTAGGAATATTTGTTGTAAAAAAAAGTATGGCTGGAGTGAATGTTAAATAATGTATTGTTTATGTAAAATCATTCCAGGTGTCCTCGCGACGGGCAGGAAAAATAGAACAGATTTCAATTCCTGTGTAGTCACCCAGACTGCACTACACCCATATGCTCCAGTCACTATTAAATTATTCTCTCGCAGTCAGTGTAGACACACCCATGTGCTCCAGTCACTATTAAATTATTCTCTCGCAGTCAATATAGACACACCCATATCCTCAAGTCACTATTAAATTATTGTCTCGCAGTCAATGTAGATACACCCATATGCTCCAGTCACTATTAAATTATTCTCTCGCAGTCAGTGTAGACACACCCATATGCTCCAGTCACTATTAAATTATTCTCTCGCAGTCAGTGTAGACACACCCATATGCTCCAGTCACTATTAAATTATTCTCTCGCAGTCAGTGTAGACACACCCATATGCTCCAGTCACTATTAAATTATTCTCTCGCAGTCAGTGTAGACACACCCATATGCTCCAGTCACTATTAATTATTCTCTCGCAGTCAGTGTAGACACACCCATATGCTCCAGTCACTATTAAATTATTCTCTCGCAGTCAGTGTAGACACACCCATATGCTCCAGTCACTATTAATTATTCTCTCGCAGTCAGTGTAGACACACCCGCATGTTCCAGTCACTATAAAATTATTCTCTCAGTCAGTGTAGACATACCCATATATTCCAGTTGCTATTAATTATTCTCTCGCAGTCAGTGTAGACACACCCATATGCTCCAGTCACTATTAATTATTCTCTTGCAGTCAGTGTAGACACACCCATATATTCCAGTTGCTATTAATTAATCTCTCGCAGTCAGTGTAGACACACCCATATGCTCCAGTCACTATTAAATTATTCTCTCGCAGTCAGTGTAGACACACTCATATGCTCCAGTCACTATTAAATTATTCTCTCGCAGTCAGTGTAAACACACCCATATGCTCCAGTCACTATTAAATTATTCTCTCTCAGTCAGTGTAGACACACCCATATGCTCCAGTCACTATTAAATTATTCTCTCTCAGTCAGTGTAGACACACCCATATGCTCCAGTCACTATTAAATTATTCTCTCGCAGTCAGTGTAGACACACCCATATGCTCCAGTCACTATTAAATTATTCTCTCTCAGTCAGTGTAGACACACCCATATGCTCCAGTCACTATTAAATTATTCTCTCGCAGTCAATGTAGACACACCCATATGCTCCAGTCACTATTAAATTATTCTCTCGCAGTCAGTGTAGACACACCCGTATGTTCCAGTCACTATTAAATTATTCTCTCAGTCAGTGTAGACACACCCATATGCTCCAGTACTATTAAATTATTCTCTCTCAGTCAGTGTAGACACACCCATATGCTCCAGTCACTATTAAATTATTCTCTCGCAGTCAGTGTAGACACACCCATATGCTCCAGTCACTATTAAATTATTCTCTCGCAGTCAGTGTAGACACACCCATATGCTCCAGTCACTATTAAATTATTCTCTCGCAGTCAGTGTAGACACACCCATGTGCTCCAGTCACTATTAAATTATTCTCTCGCAGTCAATGTAGACACACCCATATCCTCAAGTCACTATTAAATTATTGTCTCGCAGTCAATGTAGATACACCCATATGCTCCAGTCACTATTAAATTATTCTCTCGCAGTCAGTGTAGACACACCCATATGCTCCAGTCACTATTAAATTATTCTCTCGCAGTCAGTGTAGACACACCCATATGCTCCAGTCACTATTAAATTATTCTCTCGCAGTCAGTGTAGACACACCCATATGCTCCAGTCACTATTAAATTATTCTCTCGCAGTCAGTGTAGACACACCCATATGCTCCAGTCACTATTAAATTATTCTCTCGCAGTCAGTGTAGACACACCCATATGCTCCAGTCACTATTAAATTATTCTCTCGCAGTCAGTGTAGACACACCCATATGCTCCAGTCACTATTAAATTATTCTCTCGCAGTCAGTGTAGACACACCCATATGCTCCAGTCACTATTAAATTATTCTCTCGCAGTCAGTGTAGACACACCCATATGCTCCAGTCACTATTAATTATTCTCTCGCAGTCAGTGTAGACACACCCATATGCTCCAGTCACTATTAATTATTCTCTCGCAGTCAGTGTAGACACACCCATATATTCCAGTCACTATTAATTATTCTCTCGCAGTCAGTGTAGACACACCCATATGCTCCAGTCACTATTAAATTATTCTCTCGCAGTCAGTGTAGACACACCCATATGCTCCAGTCACTATTAAATTATTCTCTCGCAGTCAGTGTAGACACACCCATATGCTCCAGTCACTATTAAATTATTCTCTCGCAGTCAGTGTAGACACACCCATATGCTCCAGTCACTATTAAATTATTCTCTCGCAGTCAGTGTAGACACACCCATATGCTCCAGTCACTATTAAATTATTCTCTCGCAGTCAGTGTAGACACACCCATATGCTCCAGTCACTATTAAATTATTCTCTCGCAGTCAGTGTAGACACACCCATATGCTCCAGTCACTATTAAATTATTCTCTCGCAGTCAGTGTAGACACACCCATATGCTCCAGTCACTATTAAATTATTCTCTCGCAGTCAGTGTAGACACACCCATATGCTCCAGTCACTATTAAATTATTCTCTCTCAGTCAGTGTAGACACACCCATATGCTCCAGTCACTATTAATTATTCTCTCGCAGTCAGTGTAGACACACCCATATGCTCCAGTCACTATTAAATTATTCTCTCGCAGTCAATGTAGACACACCCATATGCTCCAGTCACTATTAAATTATTCTCTCTCAGTCAGTGTAGACACACCCATATGCTCCAGTCACTATTAAATTATTCTCTCGCAGTCAATGTAGACACACCCATATGCTCCAGTCACTATTAAATTATTGTCTCGCAGTCAATGTAGACACACCCATATGCTCCAGTCACTATTAAATTATTCTCTCGCAGTCAGTGTAGACACACCCGTATGCTCCAGTCACTATTAAATTATTGTCTCGCAGTCAATGTAGATACACCCATATGCTCCAGTCACTATTAAATTATTCTCTCGCAGTCAGTGTAGACACACCCATATGCTCCAGTCACTATTAAATTATTGTCTCGCAGTCAATGTAGACACACCCATATGCTCCAGTACTATTAAATTATTCTCTCGCAGTCAGTGTAGACACACCCATATGCTCCAGTCACTATTAAATTATTCTCTCGCAGTCAGTGTAGACACACCCATATGCTCCAGTCACTATTAATTATTCTCTCGCAGTCAGTGTAGACACACTCGTATGTTCCAGTCACTATTAAATTATTCTCTCAGTCAGTGTAGACATACCCATATACTCCAGTTGCTATTAATTATTCTCTCGCAGTCAGTGTAGACACACTCATATGCTCCAGTCACTATTAAATTATTCTCTCGCAGTCAGTGTAGACACACCCATATGCTCCAGTCACTATTAAATTATTCTCTCGCAGTCAGTGTAGACACACCCATATGCTCCAGTCACTATTAAATTATTCTCTCAGTCAGTGTAGACATACCCATATACTCCAGTTGCTATTAATTATTCTCTCGCAGTCAGTGTAGACACACCCATATGCTCCAGTCACTATTAAATTATTCTCTCGCAGTCAGTGTAGACACACCCATATGCTCCAGTCACTATTAAATTATTCTCTCGCAGTCAGTGTAGACACACCCATATGCTCCAGTCACTATTAAATTATTTACGCGCTTCCACTGTGGCTCCGCCTTTAGAGTGAGTAAATTCATTGATAATCAATTGTAACTGGCTGGTCTTAGTTAAAGGTCAATATTGAATTAGTTCTGCATATATAAATAGATAGAATATTCAGAAGTATTTTAATTAAATAGAAAAATTATGCTATGATGTTGTATTTAAGTTTTGTTAAACTGTAGACCCGTTTTTTATTTTAAAAAATACAATAAAGGGTCTTTATGCACATGTCTATTCTGCCAACATTCGTCTACTGACTGGTGTTGCCAACTTTCCATTTTTTCAAAACCGGACAGCCAACCCCTCCGTCCCTGAAACACACACACACACACAAACACACACACACACACACTGCTGGCTACAATTGTTACGGGGAGTTAAATTGTAACCAGTAAAGAGGAAATATTTAAAACAATCAACATCAACAAGTTATCTGGAACAAAATAATCCTGCCCAATATCTTTTAGTGTAGTTCTTTATTTTCCTTCATTGGCATCGTATTGTAGCGTGTATGGTGGGGGGGGGGTGTCAGGGCTTGTAGGCTGAGGGAGGGTCTGAATGATCTACAGCACAATTCCGTATAGTTACCCAGTTAATATAAAGAAGAAACTTATTGAGATTAAATTATTTTTTCTTTTCTAAGAGTACCAAGTGAAAGATTACAGGGAGAAGCAGGGAGACAAAAGCAAACTATTACATTAAAAATGAGCCCAGCATCGAATGATGACGTGAGCTCATACTGTATAGGTTATGCTTCAGATAGCAAATCATCCATTTCTAAGGAAAAGGAGCTGCTGAATGGCTTAATATTATCAGATAATACATTGCAATATTAAATTGCCCCAGAGTCAAAAGTTAATTTCCCCAACATGAACATTATAATTTGAATTTTTTGTTTTTCAATATGTGTATGTTGATTTCACAGTATAATGCTTCACAATTGTTTGGTATTACAGTATTTGCATTTGTATGAAATAATATGTATGGTCTCAAAGCAGTGCATCAGGGGCAGTTATTTCTCTTTTCTCTGTTATTTACAAAATGACACCCTGGAAAATATTTATTTTTATTCTTACTATTTATTCTTCCTATTAAAACAAAATCACTGCCACAGTGGGCTTCAAACACTACAAAAATAAATGATGTTGCACAAACATGTCAAATTACTGCTGCAGAGCAAAAGCACATTACAGTGTAAACTATTCCCTCAGACAGCAATGCACATTACATTCACACATTACAGTGTAAACTATCCTCTCAGACAGCAATGCACATTGCATACACACATTACAGTGTAAACTATCCTCTCAGACAGCAATGCACATTGCATACACACATTACAGTGTAAACTATCCTCTCAGACAGCAATGCACATTGCATACACACATTACAGTGTAAACTATCCTCTCAGACAGCAATGCACATTGCATACACACATTACAGTGTAAACTATCCTCTCAGACAGCAATGCACATTTGTGAAAATGATGGCTGTAGGGTGACGTCAGACCAGGGAAATGAAATCAAAACACAGGTAACTGCGGGGGCAAAACTGAGACACTACAGCGCTGAGCGTTTTATTAAATAAAATAAAGAAACAATTTAACCAAAACAAAAGACTGCACAAAACAAAAAGGCATGTTGGCCAAACAAACTATAACAAATAAGTATTGTACTGGTGCAACCCCAGCACGCTTAGCAATTGTTATTTCTATATTACTACCTCCTCTCCACCCCTGTTCTCCACTCACGAACGCACTCCAACAAGCAGCCAAACTGCAGATCTTTTATAGTTGTGACCGAGGGACTAACTAGCAATCAATTATTATATTATCCCTCGGTCACATTTGGCATGGGTTTATTAAGGATGTGTGACTATCAGCTAGGTTTTTACAGTTGTTGACCAATAACAAAACAAGTCCGGAGTTTGCGTGAACAGTTTCAGTCACTGAGAGTAGAAAATGACTGGTTGATTAATGAGTGCAGGCCTAAATCAGCGCACGGCCCCGCAGCACTATAGTGTAAGCCTCTAGAGAGAGAAAGTGTCCTGAGTTTACAGGACAGCTGTCCCCTGGTTCCCTGTCTGTAGAAGACCAAGTTGAGGAGGCACGTGCCAGAGTCCGCGTGAGGCATACCGTGCCTATAGAAAGTCTGCACCCGCTTTCGAAATGTTCACCTTTTGTTGCCTTATAGCCTGGAATTAAAATGCTTTTTTTTCATTTATCTATACATCCTACCCAATAACTTCCAAGTAAAAAAACATTATAGAAATGTGTAGAAAATTAATTTAAAATAAAAACTGAAATAGCTTGGTTGGATAAGTGTCCACCCCCCTTGTAATAGGAATCCTAAATTAGCTCAGGTGTAACCAATTGCCTTCAAAATCACACACCAAGTTAAGTGGCCTCCACCTGTGTTAAATTGTTGTGATTCACATGATTTCAGGATAAATTCAGCAGTTCCTGTAGGTTGGCTCTGCTGGGTAGTGCAATTCAAAGCAAAGACTCAAAAATGAGCACCAAGGCGCTTTCAAAAGAACTCTGGGACAAAGTTGTTGAAAGGCACAGATCAGGGGATAGGTATAAAAAAATAAAGGCTTTGAATATCCCTTGGAGCACAGTAAATTATTATTAATAAGTGTAAAGTGTATGACACCACCAAGACCCTGCCTAAATCAGGCCATCCCTCCAAACTGGATGACCGAGTAAGAAGGAGACTGATCAGAGAGGCTACCAAGAGGCCAACTTTGCAAGAGCTACAGGCTTTTATGGCCAAGACTGGTCAAAATGTGTATGTGACAACAATATCCCAAGCACTCCACAAATCTGGCGTGTATGGTAGGGTGGCAAGAAGGAAGCCGCTACTCAAGAAAGCCCACCTTGAATCCCATTTACAGTAGATTCTGTAGCAAAAAGTTTTGTGGTCTGATGAAACTAAAATGGAACTTTTTGGCCTAAATGCAAAGCGTTATGTTTGGCGCAAACCGAACACAGCTCATCACCCAAAGAACACCATCCCTACTGTGAAGCACGGTGGTGGCAGCATCATGTTATGGGGATGTTTCTTATTGACAGGGACTGGGGCACTTGTCAGGATAGAAGAGAAAATGAATGGAGCAAAGTACAGAGAAGTTATTGAGGAAAACCTGCTGCCCTCTGCAAGAAAGCTGAAACAGCTACAGAAGTTCACCTTTCAGTATGACAACGATCCATAGCATACAGCCAAAGTTACACTGGAGTGGCTAAAGTACAAAAAGGTAAATGTCCTTGAGTGGCCCAATCAGAGCCACTACCTAAATCCAATCGAAAATTTGTGGCATAACTTGAAGATTGCTGTCCATCAACCCAAGGAACTTGACAGAGCTTGAACAGTTTTGTAAAGAAGCATGGTCAAATATTGCCAAATTTAGATGTGCAAAGTTGGTAGAGACCTATCCTAGACTCCCAACAGACTTTCTGCCAAAGGTGCTTCCACCAAGTATTAACTCAGGGGGGTGGAGACTTATCCAATTATGATCTTTCAGTTTTGTATTTATATATATATATATATATATATATATATATATATATATATATATATATATATATTTCTCAATAAAAACTTTTTTCCCCTTAACAGTGTGTAGATAAGTGGAAAAAAAATCCTCATTTAAATGCATGAAACGCTGAGGCACTGACACAACTATGACCATTTAAGTCATAAGGGTGAGGCTCACTCTGAAATGAAATCCAGGCCCAAAAGGGACAGGGAGAACCCAGATAAGATTTTATTAGAGCAATATGGGTATTTTTTTTTCAGAGTAAAACAGGTTTAAAACACATCGCATTTCAAAACTACATCAGTACTGAATCTCCAGCCAAGCCTCACCCCTTGTTCACTGCATTTTTCACATACCTCTTTATAGACGTGCATGCTGATAATGCTCTCCTGATTATTCGTTTTATCACCAAACTCCTCAATAAGGTGATCCAAGTCAGTATTTTTTTACTATAACATCTCAAAAAGCTCCGCAAATGTCCATGATATTCTTTGAGCGCTGGATGCGGCAGCAGCTATCTCCTTTGTTATCTCCCTCTTATCTCTGTGGTGCAGCTGCTAGTTCTGTTGCTCACACGCCCCTTTTTACGGCTTCATTCGGCTCCTATCAGTCTCACTCAGCCATTAAATGGTTTTCTTGACTTTTTCCGGAGAAAAAAAAACGACTAGAGACCCGTGTTTTATGTCTTTTTGATGAAAGGGAAAATCTTAATGTTGGACTTGGTCTAATATAGGCCTGCAAAGGGTTAATGTCTCTAATGGAAGTAATTGTTCACAAAAATCCAAATGGTATGCCTAATTCAGAAACTGTCAGTTTGCGGAAAACGTACGTGATTCAGTACTTCGGCATGAATTGAAAACTTTAAAGTGGAATAATTCCTCTCTTTCTCTCCTTGATCTATGTAGGGAAACCACTCGCTACATGGGAAGGTGAATATGGTTGTGACAAATCAAGAAGGGTAGCCCCCCATTCTTGCGAAGCTCAAGCCAGTGTAAGTAATGAGGCTGTGGCTGTCTCCCAGTCTAGCTGATCAGAGCTTGCTGAGATAAGAGAACTGTTCATTAAACAACAGGCCCAACTGGATTCATTAGTTCAGAGACTGCAGTAAGTGTGCCCTGTCTTCTCGACATGGGGTCCATGGTGACCACTATAACAGAGTTTCTTTAAACAGAACTTTCTGCCTTGGGGAGGGAGAAACTCCAGAATTGCAGTTGGTTGTTCTTAACAGCAGCCAATGTGTTGGAGATCCCCTATGTGGGGTACCTGGAGTTGGAGGTGAATGTTTTGTTGAAAGTAATCCCAGATTGTTAAAGACCCTCCAAGTGCCAGACTGAATAATAATAAGTGATGTACCCCCGGTGTGTTACGCATGAATGTGATGGGTTATCGTGAGCTGTTCACATAGCATGGTGCTATACTTTTTCAGGTCCCCTTGGTGCAAACAATGGGCTTGGTGTGGAATAAGGCGCTTTGTTTTGTCAAAAGGCCGAGACGGTGACAGGTACCTCTTGTATAGGTTAGCTGAAAGTTCAAGGGCAGGAGCCAGTGTGCTTTGCGACAGATACCATGTTAATGGTGCAAGCCATATGCCCACATGTTGAGCCAGTATTTCCTGTGGACTTCCTTTTAGAGCCACAGGGACCAGATGAAGGGAGTCTTCCAGCTGGTTTACTAGTTTCTCCAGCATTGGTTAAAGTAGACAGAGGGTTAGTTTATGTACCTGTAGTTAATGTAGGTACTTGTGAAACTTAGTTGCCCCCACGTACAGTGGTGGGAACTTTACATACAGTTCATACCCTTACTGTTCGGGACCCACACATTGATACTAGTAGCAATGTTACTGAACAGAGACATCTAGCCCATGTATACGCCCATAGTGTGAGCATAACACATGGTGATATCCCATCCCAACGTGATCTCTCTAATTGGGTAGGGTTGACCTCAGCAGAGGAAGCCCAAGCCACGGCTTTGTTAACTAAATATGGTTGTGTTTTCTGGGGTGGACGGTGACTTGGGATGCACTAATTTGGTTTACCATGAAATCCCACTGATAGATGAGGCACCAGTACACCAGGTTTATTGCTAATTACCTCCATCTTAGTATGAGGCTGTCCAAACACATATAAAACAGTTATTGGATTCTCAGGTCATTCGAGAAAGTAGCAGCCCCTACTCTTCGGAAGTTTGCGAATGTGTGTCGACTACCGCTTACTGAATTCAATGACACGTTAGGATGCCCACCCTCTGCCTCAAATAGAAGAATCATTGGATGCCGTTAGTGGGGTCCGACGGTTTTCTACCCTGGAGCTCGCCAGTGGCTATAATCAGCTGTCGGTAGGGGAACAGGATTGTACGAAGAAAGCTTTATGTATGTCCTTTGGAATCAAATGCCCTTTGGGCTGTGCAATGTCCCTGGCACCTTTCAAAGACTCATGCAGCATATATTTGGTGATAAAAGCTTCCATTCCTTGTTACTGTACCTTGATGTTGTCATTTTTTCATCTACTGTACAGGAATACCTTCAGCGACTGGAGTTGGTGTTAACTCTTTGCGGACCTATGTCGGACCAGGTCCAACATTACGATTTTCCCTTTCCGGTCCAATGTTGGACCCTGTCCGACATCATTGAAAAGATGTAAAGCACAGGTCTCTAGTCATTTTTTCTCCGGAAAAAGCCAAGAGAACAATTCAATGGCCGAGTGAGACCAATAGGAGCCGAATGAAACCAAAAAAAAAAAAAAAAAAAAGGGGGCGTGTGAGCAATAGCCCTAGCAGCTGCACCATACAGCGACAAGCAGATAAAAACAAAGGAGGTAGCTGCTTCTGCATCCAGTGCTCAAAGAATATCAAGGACATTTGCAGATCGCATTATTGAGGAGACTGGTGATAAAAAGAGTGATCAGAAGAGGATTTATCAGTGTTCATGTCTATAAAGAGGTATGTGAAAAATACAGCGAACACAGGGTGGGGCTTGACTGGAGATGCAGTACTGATGTCACTTAACATTGCAATGCCCTTTAAACCAGTTTTACTCGGAAAAAAATAATTTTAAACAGCGCTTGTAAAATAAACATCACGTGTGAAAATAAATTGGACCTGACGTGCCTGACAGGTGCTGAATAAATGGACTGCAAAGGGTTAAGCAGGCTCCAACATTAAGAGTTGAAGGTGAATCTCTCAAAGTGACACTTCTTTCAGAAAGAGATAAAATACTTGGGACATGTTGTCTCCGAAGCGGGAGTAGCAACAGACCCAAATAAACTTGCTGGATTGGCATCGTCCTACAACCGTCAAAGAGTTACGCTCCTTCTTTTGGTTCACTAGTTATTACCGGTCATTTGTGAATGGGTATCCAAAGTTAGCTGCACCTCTCCATTGATTGGAGGCACTGCTGAGTGGGGCCAAGAAGGGGACAAGAGTTAAGGCCGCATGCAGATCTGGCTTCTTTGCAGACCAGTACTGCCATCATTGGACCAGTACTGCCATTCTGAAAGGAAGGACAGGTGCTGGGACGGTTGCCGAAAGAACAGATGTCTAAAGGACGTAAGGAGCTGATTCAGCAGTGGGGTAGGCTTGCAAAACATGAAGGAGTGCTGTACCGTAGAATCTACTGCTTGGATGAAAGGAAGGAGTTATTAGAGTTGGTGATAAAAGCTTCCATTCCTAGTTACTGTACCTTGATGTTGTCATTTTTTCAGTACGCAGTACCAGGATGACAGCAGGACAGCATTCTAACCCCTTTTAACCCCCCAAGATCACTGAGTGACCCGGCAGTTTCACTGGGTGCGGAGCAGAGTTGTGAATCTCTGATGGCCTGATCCAAACGTTAGCTAGTTTCAAAGTTATTGTTTACAATTGATAAAATGCATGATAATGATACTTTGAAGCGAAATGTTTTAGTGTTCACTAGAAGCGTGCTTATAATTATAGCATCGCTAACTCCTATAATCTGTTTGGGTTGTTTGAAGAAATTTCATATATATATATATATATTATATATATATATATATATATATATACACACATATATATATATATATATATATATATATATATATATATACATATATATATATATATAGTACACTCTCAGTGAAGAGATATTGTCTTCTCTTTTGTTGTCTTATACGGTACTGCATGTGTCTGATTTTAGAACTGTCAGACCTCTCTCTTCTGTGGTAATGTACTATCCTTTGAATGCTACTATTTGGAAACTCATGCAGGTAAAACAATATTATGCTACCTTTGACACCGGGCAGCCTTTGGCAGTAATTGCACCTGGGGTCGAGTTAATTTTACTTATTTTCTTTAGTAGAATAAGTATATTATTAGTTATTTGTGCTTGATTATCACAGTATAGTTTGCATTGTGTTTTGGTGTTTCTTTTGGTTTTGTTTAATTTTTATTTAGGATTCCCTGGTGCTCTTGTGGCTGCAGACGCGGGACATTGTAGTACTGTATTATCTCCTTGTGTGACCTTCCCATCTAGTGGACACGAACAGTACTGCGATTGCCTAGCTACAGAAATAATTGCATTTTGTCTTTATCTTGTTAAACTTTGTTTTAATAAAATTGATCGTGTATTTTTATATTTAATACCTGCTTCCTTGGCGTTAATTTATTTGGAAAGACTTAAGTGGGGAACCTAACCTTATACTACTTGGATTTAACATTCTCCAGCAAACTTAATTTTATAATTAATATTCTTATTAATGCTTATTCTTATGCTCCTGGTAAATCAAAGAGGTGTCGTAGTCAAACTTTATTGTCCAATGGTAAATAGTCACCCCCCTGCCACACACACACTACAGTGCAAACTATCCCCTCAGACAGCAATGCACTCTTATAGTTTAATGAAAATATGTATAAAGTGACGTGATTATATAGCCAACAACCTCCCATGCACATTACTAATAGATAATGTGATAAAATGATCATGTTATGTCACATTCTCGTATGCATTTCTGTGAAGTCTCTCAATTTCATCGAGACATTTCCACGTAAAAACTTGTGCCTCTGGATTATTTACATCAATAATCTTAACATAAACTTCAACTTGATTTATTTATTATTTTCCCCATCCGACCTGCGAAAATGTACTAGGCTACTTTATGATTTTGATGTAGGCTCTATCAGAGTCTAATAGGCTACAAGTTAAGAATAAAGTATTATTTACTTTATATGTAAGAATTTTTAAATTGATTTGTTCCGAGAAAGTTGTGCAGTAAATCCGAAAAAGGAGCCCTCTTGTTCTCATGTTTTCATAAGTTGACCAGTATTACTGTACTTGTTTTGCATGTTAAATTGTAGCTGATCTGTTGCCACGGAGATTTGACACACTCTGTGTCTACTACTCGGCTTTTAAAAAGCTTACAGTGAACAAACGAGAGATTGGCTATTTTGTAAAGATTTCCTGAGTTGGCAGAACTCATTACATGGACAGAGAAGGTTATCGGGTTGTGTGTGTGTGTGTGTGTGGGTGTGTGACGCTGTGTAATTGACTGCACTATTATGTAAGCCTTGTGTTACCTCAAGTAAATCCTATCACTATTGAACATTTTATTATAAAAACATGTAACAGTAACTTTCGTAATCCTTCAGGGTCTATTTCTTGTTTTTACTGTGAACCTGACCAATATTTTTTTTTTGCAATCTGCCTCCTTGTTGTTTTGTAGACTTCCTATCAGTTACTGATGTTTTGCCCAGTTAAATACCTGTGCGGGAGATCATTATAGGTCCGTCACCTTTATTGCTTGTGGCGCAGTCGAAACATACAATTGATCATTTAACCTCTTGTTTGATTAATAACTAAATTCCAGTAAGGTGCTACAGCAGGGGGTGCATAGATGCAACAATCAAGTGATATTCTTCTTCTTCTTCTTCAAAAAAAACACCATCTGAATAAGGATGCTTGGCACAAGCTTTTCACTAAAAGCAGGCGTAAAAAAACTGCCAAGAAACAAATTCAAATTAAAAAATCTGAAACTCTGACACACACACAAAAAAAAACTGTCATGTACCACCAACAGACTACAACAAACTACAGTAGAGAGAGAAGTAAGTGCAAATGTAAACAAACTTTTTTTTTTACAATGTGAAGCCAATATAAGTGAAGCACAAGACCAACATTTCTGATCTGTTTGATTTAAGATGTTAAAACATCCGAACCAGTAACATCGCTTTTACTTTCCTCCAGCTACTTCATTTGTTTACAGCAGAGAATGTCCTGCTGTGACATCACACTCGCGTGCTTTTCCTGGTAGAGGACTCGAAGGTTTTTGAAAACGCTCTAACCAAACATTTGTCTTTTATCCGCTTTATAAGTAATGCATGTGAATGAAACTTTCAGGACGTGTATAACAAGTTTAGCTGCACTCAACAATGACTTTATGTCATTGCACCCCACCTTTAAATAGAAAAGACAAAACATGTAATAATTAGTTTGAATGAAAAGACCAAAGTTAAATTAAAAAACACAGCCCTAAACTACAACTTAAACATGCACTAACTCAAGTATGCCACAAGCAGTGATTGTCTGAATTTATAATTCATTAATAAACACCATAGTCATTTCAAATAATCAGATTGATGACATTAGGAACTAGAAAAGGTCGTTTAAAAATAGCTGCCGAACTTACGCTGACTGACAAATTTACTGTAGCGTGCAGCAAGGCAGCAGCAGGGCTGGTAGGTGCCGTAATCACATACAAAGACATAAGCCCGATATACGCTCCGTGCAAAGGAGCTGACTCTCTTGTACAGCGGTATCAGCGCTGTGCTTCAGTGTCTGTGTGTAGATTGCCTCGCCCTGTGTGATGCGCCAGCCTGTGGGAACAGAGATCGCTACAATACGTTGATTTACCACATCAATAATTATATGATAATGATTGAATAATCCAGTAAGTCGCTTTGGATAATAATAATAATAATGCTTCAATAATAATAATGCTTCATTCAGTTCAATGAATCAATTCAACAGATTGTATCGTTTGATTCACTGATTCAGTAATACAAAATAAATACATCTTGCTGAATTACTTGGTTATGAAAATTAGTTTGAACGGAAAAATGTGGCAGCAAGGGCCATTTAAGTTAAGTCTGTTCACTTGGTGGGCGGCACCATGAAATGTAAGTTTTTGCTCAAAAGATCCAACTTCCCAATGTTTTGATATGTTTACATACCTTTGTCAAGGGAAAGTGTGTTTGAAAACAAACAGTGGAGGTACTTATAGGCTTTGGGTGTCATGGCAACTACACTAATTTATTTCTATTTAAATCTATGAATGTGATTGTGATGTCATTCACCACATACTGTAGTTGATGATGTAATGATCTACTATTCCTTTCTATTTAAACCTTCAGGCATCCTGGTACTGAGTTTATTCATCCATTTATTTTCTTTTAGTCTTCTATATTGTACATTGTTGTGCCATCATTCTGCTTGAAACATGTATTTCCAAATGTAAAATAACTATTTCCTAAAACTTCCTTGATCATATTTAATATTCCTCCTGTGGGTATTGTGTTCTTCTCTTTTCTGTTATCCAGTGCCTCTTTAAATGCCTCTAAGGTTTCATTCCGAGGAACACTGGGGTAAAGAGATTTTACATCTTATTTTTTAATCAGGTTATCGTGTTCAGAAAATGTGTTGTATCTTTAACACAGCTAGGCAAACTTTCATCATGTGGCTGCAGCTGCCTCTCAGATAATTCTGCAATAACGTATATGGGATTTTCAATTGTGCTAACGATCGTTTGCATCATGTGTTTTTCTTTGTGCTTTTTGGGGTTACCTCTAAACAAACCTGTTCTTGGATTTTGAGGGAGCATGTGATTTTTTAATGTATATATTGTAAAGTAAGTGACAATGTCTATATACATTGTATGTAGGCCAATATACTAAAATATACTACTCAAAACCCATTACCCCCACTGCACGATTCCTAGTCATCAATAAGTACGCAGGCACGGTTTCAATCAATGAATTGAGATATTGCATTTTATAGTACAGAAATAGGCAGTTATAACTAGAAGCAGCTTTCCTACAACACTGACCAAAAAATTAATAAAATAAATGCAATATGACAAATATAATATAATGGGAAATAGAACAATAAAAAATGATGTATAATGCTGTCTCAATATTAAACTTATATTCCAAAATATAACGTTTTTAACAGCACTGTAACAACTAACAAGCTGTGAAATTGTAATAATAATAATAAACTTTATTTGTTGAGTGCCTTTCTCTTTCTTCTCCACACACTTGATAACAGTGCTCATTACGTGTTCTAATTATGCAACTTTTCCACATAATGCCTGTTGGTGCAGAATCCAGTATAAAAAATTGGTACATTTTTTTCTTTCATTTTTCCAGCACTCTGCTAGCGAGTTCACTCTTTTGTCCAGTCATATGGTGCACTCATTGTTGTAATCCCAGTTAGTTTCTTCCAATGTAATTCTGCACTTTCCATGGCTTCTTGAAGTTTAAAAAAAGCCCTTTCCTGTGGTTGTGTTGTTCATGGCATCCACAGCACTTTCATTTTTCTTCCCATTTGCAGAAAATCCATAGCTTCTTTCATTGCCAGTAAACTCAAAATATGTTGCTTTGTGCAGCGTGTCTTAGTGACGTTGTATGTTATAATCTTTCATAACTGCAACCGTTGCACTGAAAATCAGACATATTGCCTTGCCGTCAAAATTATTAATTTAACAAATAATCATCTGGCTAAAGATTTTGGAATCTTCTGTGTTCCACCTCCACCTTTTGCTTCCATGATATCTCCAACTACTTTTTGGCTACTGATTTTATTTTTTACACAAAGTAAAATAAATAGTTTAAACAAGCCTTCACTTTGCAATCCTAATTCAGAATTATGTGTGCTGTGTACATGAGGAAACGGGTCCTGTGTGCTATTTGATTGGCTATTTTACTACCTCTGTGAGCTGTGATTGGCTTAATGGGAATGTCTCTCATACAATGCAGACTGCACATGTTGAACATGTGTGTTATATTAAAGAGGTGGGTTGTTTTAAAGAATAATTCCAAAACGATACAATACATCAATGCCATTTTAGAAACTAATGGTCAGGCAATATGCAGTAACGGAGAAAGGAAAAAGGCTTTTTAAAAATCATCAGACAAGGAATTCATTAAAAGGTAAGCAGTGCTGTTTCACTTTATGTTGCCTCTACCTGCCCCCCGCTGAGTGCTGTGTCTGTTGATCGCTCATTTTCAGTCAATGTAAGCCAGTCTTCACAATAAACTATTGACCAAAAGATACGCTGGTGCTGCTGAGGCTTTTGATATCATGATGGTTACAGGTATGTCTCTGACATTATCGTGCACATTGAATTATCGCTCACACTACATATAGTCTGCACGATTTGGTATGTAAATGAGCCAAATACAGGGCGCGTAAATGAATGCATACTCTGTTAGTAAATGGGGCAGTACATTTAGATTTATCACACACATTAGGCTCACTACTTTAAGTGCAAGCTAACTCCAAATGTAATGCCCTTTTGTAAATGAGGGCCATAATAGGGCATTCAAAAAAAGTATTTTTTATTTTTTTAGTAAGGAGCAAATTTAAGCAGAAGGTGTCCCACCTTGTGGCAGCACCTTGTATTAACACAATTTGAGATCTGGTTTGAAAATGACAGCATCACTGCTGGCCTTTAATGATAGTCAGAAGTTACCACATGATGTGTGTGCTGACAACTACATCACACTGACTGCATTGTAAGATATGTCATCATTACACAGAAGTTATTTCTTAAGTCTTATTCTCAAGAGAATATCTTTAGAATTCCCAATGCTTGTTATTCCAGCAAGCATTCTTATTGCCTGACCACACTGGGGTTAAATCAAATACTGTAGGGCAGGGGTTTCCAACACTGGTCCTGGAGAGCCCATCTTGCAGGTTTTCTAGGTGCCTTTATAAATGGCTAAAGATCTGGAACGCCTGTTAATCTTGACTAATTAACCCAATAATTGGTGGAATTAAATAACAGAACTCGGTTGAAATGAAAAACCAGCAACCTCAGTAGCTCTCCAGGACTGGGGTTGGAGACCTCTACTGTAGGTCATGCAAGTCTGCAAATGATGGAAAAATAACTCCTGTCTAGCCTTTTACATGCCTCTGACTAGTCGTTGCTGACAATTTTACATATGCAAGTTTTAATCTACCTGGGCTAAGTTTTATTTGACATCATTTAATGTTGCTGTACCAAAAAAAAAAGTCAAACGTCTAGACAGATAATGAGAGGGCACCGAAAGGTCCTTCATTTCACAGTCCATTTCGCATGCCCGATAATGAATTGCATTGCATTACATTTATAGCAAGCTAATCACAGCCTTGACACAGCAGGGCATAGACTCCACAGGTTGTTGGAAGGTGTCACATGGGATGTTAATACATTCAGCCATTCATATTTCAAACCTGATAAGTCTTTAACTGTTTTATCCACTTTATCTTGGTGACCACTGTCCCCTCTTTTTCCCTATTGCTGATACAGTCTGATGACTGACGCTGTAGAGGAGCTTGCATACTACAATGTAACAGAGATGAGGATGATTAACAGCATACACTACTCTTTTGGTCAAAGGACCAGAGGCCTCTACACATGGAGTTGCATTAATCTTAAGAGAATGCTACACTCAAGGGACTTCATTAGTTGGGGTCATTACCAGTACATTGATTCATTACTATTGTATCACTACTTATGGTAAGTGCATCAGCATCACTGATTGGGGTGCATGGGTCCAGCAGTCTACATAGTAACTGCACTCTCTCTGTTGATCGTATCTTCACATATTATACACAACACATTCATGGTAATGGTTGTTGTTGAAAAGCAGCACATACACAATATACACTACTTAACATAACCTGTAAGTATTATCAGCTTTGATCGTAATTGGCTCAAACAAATCTCTGCAGAATCAACAAGAAATCATATCAACCACATTTTCAACATCTGTGGAGGGAAGTACTGAAAACATACTAACAATTTGGCCGATACATATTTATCACATCTTTTCATGTAGTGTATTAGATAGGTATTTCAGTGCCATTCTGTTATATTTCAGACTAGAGCTAGACCTTTAGCTAGAAGAGGAGAAATAAGAAGTAAAATAGTGGAATAATGCTTCATGTTCTCCTATCTGAGCAGCAAAACATATAGTAAATGAAGACAGGTTTTCATTAAATTAAATGAAAGGAATTGAGATGCACTGGAACTCTGTTGCACGTATATTATTTTCGGAAATCTATGTTTTCCATGTTTCATTGAATATTTAATTGCTACCATATTCATTAGGGCATTATGGACACATTAGTCACTGAAGCATTTTTTTAAATTAATTTATACTATATATATATATATATATCTATATATATATATATATATATATATCTATATATATATATATATATATATATATTATATATAATAGATAAAAATTTGAAAAAACACCGTTGTAATAGCCAGCATGGAAACTGGCACAGAATGTGTTTTCTTATTTACAGATAGCATGGAAAGTTAAGGAAGGTCATGTTACTGATCTTAGGCTATATTTGTATTTTATGTTATGTTTAGTCAACATTATACAAATACTAACAGAGAGTAAGGCAACATTTGCAAATATAGTTTGAAAATAAAATGTACTCATACTAGACATTTTAAATTTACTCCCTAGAATCTGATCAGTGCACCTAAATGTAATGTGAAAGTTAGATTGGAAGATATGTTTTTTAGAGTTAAGTACTGCCTTCAGAATTCACCCTATGCACCTTACATAATCAAATACAAAAGCCTGATGTCCATACATGTTATGGTACTCAAACCAGATTCTGACAGGGTGACACCTTTCGAATGAACATCAAAATCAGAGAAAGTTATCACAAGTTAAAGAGAAAATTAAAATAACAGGTATGTGCCAGTTAAAAATGATCGAAAAAATGAGGACAGTGGTACTTAATGGGTTCATGTGAAACAAGGGATATTCGTGATAAAAACAAGAATGAGCAATGCATGGTAACGGAAGAAGTCGGCGTCTCGGCACTAGGACCCAGGTGTGACACCCACAGCTGCTGAACAGAGATCGTGGACCTTCACAGTAAACGCTGGTAGAATCCTGCTTGGAAAGGCTGTATAAAAGCCATGCACAGATAGATCTTCGCAGGTATTGAGAGAGCTTTCGCTTCCAACACACCATGGACTAAAAGAAAAACTTGTTTCTATAAACACACAACCACACAGAACTGCGAACCAGTGTGACAAGAAGGATATCTTTAAATAACGAAGACATCAGTAAAAAGAAGATATATCATTGAATTCATGAATCCATAAAGTGTGCACAAATGGCGAAGAGTCTTCATATACTACAAACAAATGAAAACTTCATGAAGTAGCAAAGACCATGCAACGACTTAGCAATGTGTGCTCGAAACACCGTCACTGGAAATGCTATCATAGAAAAACACGTTTTTCCTGTGAAAGGAATGGAATTCTCATGACTGGAGAAGTAACCCGCGCTACATTCATTAAAGTAAGGTAAACGTTTATAGTTTATACTGAGTCTAAATGAGGGAAGTGTTTGTGAATATATTCAAATATGTATGTTGATGAATCGCTAACGGATCGAAAACGTTATGCTGCTAGCTATTTAAACCGAATTATTCTTTTGTATGTGTATAACACGTCAGCAAACTAAAAAATAGAGTTCGTTTTAAAACGAATACCATTTCCCCCAGTTATGATAGAAGCGATAGAGGTTTAAGTTTAGGAATGGAGCAGTCCAGTAAGTTTAAACCAATGCCTGTCTTACCCGACCAGTCTTGGACAACGAATGCATTTAATCACACAAATGGGAATAACAGTAATGACACTAAGGGAGACGGAGTCGGGGACTTGGCTGTTCAAACCAGTTTAGCAATAACTCTATCACTTATAACTCTCGCTACAATGTTGGCCAATGGATTTGTGATTGTTACTATTTATCAAACTAGAAAGCTACACACTCCTGCAAACGTCCTTATTGCTTCTCTGGCCGTCACAGACCTTTTAGTATCCATTCTGGTGATGCCTATCAGCGGTCTCTACACAGTGAGTGGCACTTGGACTTTAGGACAAATCGTTTGCGACATCTGGCTGTCCTCAGATATCACATGTTGCACTGCATCCATACTTCACTTGTGCATAATCGCCTTGGACCGGTACTGGGCAATAACTGATGCTGTTGAATATTCCAAGAAGAGGACCCCGGTAAGGGCAGCCGGGATGATTGCAGTAGCCTGGGTCATTGCGATCTCCATATCGATGCCGCCTTTGTTCTGGCGTCATGCTAAAGCAGAAGAGGTCATTTCATGCATGGTGAACACTGATCACATTTTTTACACACTTTATTCCACCTTTGGAGCCTTCTACATTCCGACTTTATTGCTGCTTGTTCTGTATGGGAGGATCTACGTGGAAGCCCGATCTAGGATTCTAAAACAGGCACCGAAAAAAGCAGGCAAAAGACTGACATCAGCGCATTTACTCGCCGATTCCCCTGGATCAGCAGCTTCAACGACGCTCCTGACGTGCAGAGCACAAGAACCCTCCTCTGGTGACACCGGCGCCCCAGTGTGTCTAAACCATCACGTCCAGGTGACCGTGTCTGATGCGCTTTTGGAAAGGAAGAGGATCTCGGCTGCTAGGGAACGGAAGGCCACTAAAACTTTGGGTATCATTTTGGGAGCTTACATTGTGTGCTGGTTGCCCTTCTTCATTATAACCCTGGTCTACCCTATTTGTACGACTTGCTGGTTCCACCCAGCACTCTTTAACTTTTTCACCTGGCTGGGTTATGTAAACTCTTTAATTAACCCTATCATTTACACCATGTCGAACGAGGATTTCAAACAGGCTTTCCAGAAACTAATGCGCTTTAGATGCTGCACCTCGTGATATGCCCTTGTAGATTGAAGTCGACTGAAAAAAGTTGTCTTTTATTTCCGTTTCTAAAGGTAATCTTTACAGCCGCTGCAGTTAAATAATGTTTCAGCTCTTTTGCAAGCTGCTCTTGGTAACGCGCGTAAGCAGATAACCCAAGCAACATCTGAATCGTCTTACTCATTTCAATAGAAATAACCTATCGGCAAACCGTTCGGTGTTTCATTTGGAGTTGAACGAGCATAGAGACTACATATACCATCGCAATGTCTCAGCTTTGTGATACAACTTACAGTCTCTTTAGAAATTTGTGCTCTTGGAAAGATTTATTTGGACAAACTAAGAAAAGTAACTGTAAACGCAAAAATGTAACAGTAGGAAAACCAACATTGTATTGTTTTTATAATTAATGATGTCAACATGCGTGTCCCATGCTTACTGGAACAATTGTATTTATTTCCATGTGTTGATGTTTGAAAAGGTCTTAAATTATATTTTGGTTCCTAAAAAAAAGAAGGTGTTTCCCACTTTGCAGGCCAGCTATGGTAATACGATTTACCTCATAATTAATCGTATTGTGTATGTTTTATTTTAGTTTTTTACATTTCTGAATTGTTTTAGAGTATGAGATCGTCCCTCTCTTATGAATGGTTTTAATGAAAGCACCGCCGTTTTACTGTAGTATGCACAATGCTGTGAGCGCGTTGTATCAGTACAAACACAACACAGCTACTGCAATGTATTTAAAAAGACTGAATACTTACACTTGAACTGCACGAGGCGGAAACAAAGTGGGCATTGATGATGATTGGTGTTTTATTATTGCTGTTTGGAGAGACTGTTTTACAATTGTAGTAAGGTTTGGTTATTGGATTTTTGGTCTCAGACATGTTAATAAATTAACAGTAATACTATATGATTTATTTGAAACAACATGCAGCCATTTTATTAATCCAAAAATATAATCAAAAAAGGTAAAGGTCATAGCAAATGTAGTGACTTGCAGAGCCACAGTGAAGATGACAGAATTCTGGGTGTTGAAAGAGGTGAGGGTGACTCATGAAGTTTTATGTCTGTGGTCCCAGATTGAATATTCTTGGAAAACAGTTATTGAGGGTGTTGCAAGAATGTCTGTGTGCAAGAGCAGCATCATCTTTCCAGAAAACAGGTGCCAGAAAACAAACAAAATAAGCTTTGCTCCTCTGGGAGGAACAGGGAGGGAGATACAGCACCTTGTCCAGTTTGTGAGGGGATGGTTTGCCACAAACCACACAAAACCAACTCTTATGGAATATCTCAAAGTATGCAACTTTATTACGTTTAGGACTATATATATCCCTTTTTGTATTACACATAGCCTTACTGAAAACTGAACCCTGTGCATAGCAGTTGGAATATTTAAGTATCATAGCTTTTGCTGCATTGTTAATTGTCAGGTTCTTTCTCCAGAGCAACCTAAAGTACATCACTCTCACTGAGGTTACACCTGTCTTAAAACCAATAACACATGACCATATATATTGCCAATGGGCACCATTAGGGGCATAATTCAACTGTCCTTGGTATCAATATTCAGTATATATTTTTTGATGATAAAACACTAATCTCTTAATCATGAATATTCCTTTGTCTTGTTAAGAAAAATCTCTGCAAAATCCCAGAACAATGCAAAACATCAAAATACATCAAAATATTGAAAAGACTTGTGACATCAAATTGGTAACTGCAATCAAAAGCGATTTTACAGTTTTTATTTTGCACAGAGAATTCTGCATACACTATATACAGTGTTTACTAAACATAGAAAGAAAATGATATGCCATTATTATTTTATGCTGAACATTCAGGACTTCACTGTGTATAAAATGGAAATATCTGTTGTGCAATGAATGCTTTAATGAATACAATATTAAATATTATAATTCTTTACTATTGTACTTTCTGTCCTCTTGCCAATCAAAACGCTTTATTTTCTTGGTTTTTTTTGTTCTTTTCAGTGCCTTAGCCTTATTGATGTTACTAGTGTCTGCTTTCCTTTCTGGATAACTCAGAAAACAGATAGATGTGTCAGTGGTCAATCTTTTAGGTAGCATTACAAACCTGACAGCTTTTATTTCAGACATTCTGCTGCATAACTCCTTTTCATGTAGGTCAGGTGCTTTCTTCTTCTTCTTCTTCTTCTTCTTCTTCTTCTTCTTCTTCTTCTTCTTCTTCTTCTTCTTCTTCTTCTTCTTGTCACACTACAACATAATGCTGTATAATCTCTGATTTGAGAAAACCAGAAACTGTAAATGATACAATCATGACTGTGCTACTGTATATGTCTTAATAAAAATTGATTAAAACCTATTTCCCAACTTTAAAGATAACCTGTTAGTATTTTTTGTTATTGCATTTTTTCTTTGCTGTCCCAAGCCGTGTTCACAGGCAATATATTTGTTTTAATCTGCATTTCTTACAGGACACAAATCCACTGTGCATTGTGTACATTCTGTTATTATGTATGCCTACCTACATCCTGTCACAAGGCCAGCAGAAGTAATGTAGGGTTGTACTGTCAGCACTGTCATAGTCTTTTCCATGGTATACCACTGCTAAGTAAGTAAGAAAAGACACTGTCTGTCTGTTCACTAATCTCACACGCACTGCACATGCAAAATTGCAGTTCTACTAGTTACGCATCTCAGCGTGGTTCTATTTATTTAACGTCTATGCAAATGCCAATGCAAACTGTCATTGTACTTTATATGCAAATAAAGAGGTCTTAATCATGAATGCATGCACTGAAATACATGTTCAATATGAACAACTTTACAAAATGTCCTTATAATGCAGTTTTTCAGAGAGCAGCTCAACCTGCAAGGCTTCACACAAACACTTTTTATTAGTACTGTATTTTTATATTTTTATATTGGGAGTTAAATCTCCAATGTAAGAGAAGGGTGGGTTTAATCAAGGCTCATCCAAACAGTGTAAGAGAAGGGTGGGTTTAATCAGGGCTCATCCAAACAGTGTAAGAGAAAGGTGGGTTTAATCAGGGCTCATCCAAACAGTGTAAGAGAAGGGTGGGTTTAATGAGGGCTCATCCAAACAGTGTAAGAGAAGGGTGGGTTTAATCAGGGCTCATCCAAACAATGTAAGAGAAGGGTGAGTTTTTTGAAAGATATAAAGTGTTTGTAACTGATTAATGCATATTTGTTCTTGATGGTATTCAAAAGCAGGTACACTCGAGTTGCTTGCACTTTAGTGTATATTCCATCGACACAATTTTTAAATAAATAAATGAAAAATAAACTTTTTCAGAGGAGAGCATTCAGCAGGGTATGCTGTGTTTTACCATATACAGCATTATTTGTGAGTATGTGAAAAATAAATCTGAATCAAGAACATTAGACCTGCTGCTTTTTATCATAAAGTATATGTTAAAGTATATGTTCTCTATATATAGTGTGTTTAGTCACTTTCCTGAGGTGGTTAAAACTTTTTTGAGGTGGTTAAAACTACTTAAAGCTGGTGTGATCTGTTTGCTCTGTGTTAACTGAAACCTCTGAAAAAGCAATCAGCAAATCTGAAATCATCTCGTCATTCCTTGCACACTATCTGTAAGTGAAAAGGCAATCGACAATGACCGCAACTAAGTAAATTAAATAGCAATAGGCAAATCTGAAATCAACTCGTCTCTCCTTGTACACTGAAATGTCTGTAAAAGAAAAAGACATCGGCAACCAAGTAAACAGAAAAGCAATCAGCAATAGGCTACCAAGTAAAGGAAAATGCAGTCAGCAATAGGCTACCAACTTTACATCCCTAACAAAAAAGGATCTGGCTTATTTATGGGTTCATTTCTAGATAAAAGGGTACCGGATCTTATAATTAACCCTGATAAGGACATGTCGGAAAACTGACTTGTGTATATGAACGAAATGTGTTTAGGAACGTCTGTTCAGGATATGCAATACATCATTGGAAAGCTCTAATTCTGTACTTTCAAATAAGCCAGGACCAGGAAGCTATTACAGTGCCTGAGATATTCACGCGAGAAGGTCTGGCCTACCGATACAGTACACCTGGGGTCCATACAGACCCCAAACCTAAAACTATTTGGGAAACTCAGCCAGGCTACCTGGACTAGAATTATCCTTTGAATAGTGAAACCTGATGCATACCTGATAACTACCTAGAAGGAAACAAAAATCAAGTCACTAGATCCACATAATAAGTGATACTAAAGCACTGTGGGGTCTGAATGGACCCCAGGTTACCTTATAAGGGTTAAGGAAGAGGGATAGTATTTATATATTTATATATTTATGCATCTGGGGCCTTGTTTACTAAGCAATGGTAATTTGGCCAGAATTGCAGGAGGGATATTGATATGACTGCTCATGGTATTTCAATAAAAGTATTTATAGGTCGGTTCGGGCAGGTTGTTTGTCAGCACTACGGTGCTCTTGCCTATTTATAATAATAAATTGATTTATTTGGCTGACGCATTAGTTATCTAATATACAAATTCATTGATACAGTTGGGTTTTCACTGGAGCAATACATTGCTCAAGAGTAGAGCAGCAGTGTGCTAGCATTGAACCCAGGACTCTGGTCAACAGTCCAGAGCCCTAACCACTACTACACACTGCATATTTATATAATGTGTAGCTCTCAGGGCTGCAACTCCAGAACCAAGTTCAATTGTAGGTCAGACTTGTTTCTTGTTTGAGGTTAAGAATATATTTAAATTTTACGCTACATTTTTTTCTTCGGGTTTTGGGGAGGTGTTTCTTTATCTTAAGTTTGACAGTTTTAGTCAAAAGTTTACATACCCCAATGGAAATTTATAATTTCTAGAAATTTGGGAAGATAGGCGACAAGTGCGAGGTCAGTCCTTACTCTTGAGGGGGTATTGTCATAACATGATGCGGTTGGTTGAACGAGTGCTCATCCTACACACACAGAAACCAACTACACGACACAATGCAAAACGCGGTTTGCATGTGAAACGTAATTCGGGTTTTAACAGTTAAAATCATCAACAGTGGTGTTGTTTGAAAAACGATGTCGATATCTTAAGAACTCATTAAGTAACGTTTGAAGTACTTTCAATCAACAGTTCTACCGATGGGAACTCCCGTTTCTTGAGTAATGGCTTCCTTTTTGCCCCCTACCATACAGGCCAGATTTGTGGAGTGCTTGGGATATTGTTGTCACTCTGATCAGTCTCCTTCTTGCTCGGTCATCCAATTTGGAGGGACAGCCTGATCTAGGCAGGGTCTTGGTGGTGCCATACACCTTCCACTTCTTAATAATCATCTTGACCATGCTCCAAGGGATATCTAAGGCCTTTGATTTTTTTTTATACCCATCTCCTGATCTGTACCTTTCAACATCTTTGTTCCGGAGTTCTTTTGAAAGCGCCTTGGTGCGCATGGTTGAGTCTTTGCTTTAAAATGCATTACCCAGCAGAGGGAACCTACAGGAACTGCTGAATTTATCCTAAAATCATGTGAATCATTACACTGTAATAAAAGTGGAAGCCACTTAACTTAGTGTGCGATTTTGAAGGTGATTGGTTACACCTGAGCTAATTTAGGATTGCTATTACCAACCAAGCTATTTCAGTTTTTATTTTTAATTAATTTTCTACAAATTTCTAGAATATTTTTTTCACTTGGAAGTTGTGGGGTATAATGTGTAGATAAATATATATATATATATATATATATATATATATATATATATATATATATATATATATATATATTATATATATATATATATATATATATATATATATTATATTAATTGGTCCGATAAAAGGTGAAAATTTTGAAAGTTTCTATAGGCACAGTATGATGGCATTTTAAATAATATTAATGAGTTCTCTCTATGTATATCCTACATGTAATACAAAACATACCATACTCATTCACATTGTTGTAGGACGTGTAGGTAATAAAATATTATTTTAAATTGAAACTAAATTATTTCAGCATATTTTCTTTTTATCTAGACTACTTACAATTAGCCCAAAATAAATCATAGTGTTGCATTAACACAATATGGCTATACAACACCTTAAATATCTGCAATTTCAAATCAGTACACAGCTCCAGCCACCTATGCTCTCCGCTTTGCAGCAGCATTCAGTCATTATCAACTCATTGTCTGTGTTTATCATGCTGCTGTGAGTTGGAAGTCTAGGGTGAAATGCACTAAACGTGCAATGCTGTTAGCGACTTTTTTAGGGAATGCTTTGTGGCAGTTTTTTTTTTGTTCCTTAAACTTAGATGAATGTATAATTATGGGCGTTCCTGCATAAACTCGCAGTGCAAATGAGGGTTCTCAAATATTGTAATGAGATTACAATTACTAAAGCTGTCGACAATTGCAACACTTACAATTGCATCAATTTGTTAATATCTTTTGAAAGCATGTTTTAAACAGTTGCAATTGTTGCTAGCATTTCCCAGTCCGCTTTTTCTCGTGGGTTGCCAGTTGTGCTCAATGCATTTTTGAGGAGAACACCCAAGTACCTAATTTTCACTAAAGTCAGGGTGTACTTACAAGCCTTGAAAACACATTTATATGGCATTTCTGGTTTTCCCAGCGTGTTGGGAACAATAAACTGCACACATGTGCCACTAAGCCCTCCAGCTCATTCTGAGCATCTGTATAGGACCGTGATCTATTGTGTGTTAATTCTCTAGGCTACTAAGCACACCAAGTTAAAAATAATACTAATTAAAATAAAATAAAAAATCCTAATTTTTTAGTTTCAATTTAAAGTAATCTTTATTTCGCATTGCACACCAGTGTGTACGACGCAGCAGCATGGGTTATATTGTGTTACCAGCAGGATAAAGTACAAGAAAAGCGCTCTAGGTATTCTTTTGATTTTACTACTTCACTGTATAGGCCTACTGGACAGATTTATATTTGTACATAATGTAATGTGTACCCTATCAAAACACATTAGTGTTATTTCAGTGCAATGATTTATATTTAAAATGCATCAATAACTGTCAATATATGTGCGTGTGATTTTATGTATTGTTTTTAAACCCGACACCTCCTTGTGTCGGATAAACATGTCTGGTTTAGTGAGGAGCTGCTGTATGATCATAAAAAGCTTCTTGGGGGTGAAGGTTGGGACCCCACTATAGAATCTGATGGGATTAAACTGCCTTTCATTTTTTTATATATAACAGTATTAAAATAGGTACAATGAAGACGGAACAGAGTGCATTGTACCGAGGATGTTTATATTTAACAAAAACTATGTTATTTTGATTCTTGCACCCAACAATATTGCTTAATTAAAAATGTTAATGTTTCTGTTTGTTTTCTGCTTCATACCATAGAATTCTGCTCTGTCTGAAATGTATTGGTTAACCACTGTATCTATGACCTATCGTCAATAAATAATGACTAAGCCATGGTCATTTGATAAACCCTGCTTTTCTTGGAGTGCAGAAGTGATCAGAATACATGTTCAATTAATTGTTCTCATTGTCTGAGGCAGACAGTATCGATAGGGTAATGATAGACTGTAGACTTGAATGACACATTCCACTATTATCTCAAACATACCTCTATTAACTAAAACAATGCATAATACTGACTGGTGGAGTACAATGCAGGGGGAAATTAATAAGCAGTACATAACAATGCAATATAATAGAATTACATTGTGGGGGAACGGTTTAAAGTATTTTACAATAAGGAGGATAACAAGACCTAAAAAGGCTTTAAGTAATGCTTTAACAAAATTTATCTTGTTTATTTCA
Source organism: Polyodon spathula (assembly GCF_017654505.1). NCBI lineage: Eukaryota > Metazoa > Chordata > Actinopteri > Acipenseriformes > Polyodontidae > Polyodon > Polyodon spathula. The sequence goes on from NC_054539.1 coordinate 74,054,645, forward strand.
GTTGTGGATGTATTGGATTATAAACTAAAGTAAAGTAAACTAAAACTTCACACTAAAGTAAACACAACAACTAGTTTTTCTTTACTCTTTGAAAATATGAAAATGTGTGATTTGCAATAAAATGTGGTTAAGGCATTCATTCAATATAGATTAAAATGAAAATAAAGCATGATCCTTATCAATATGTAATATACAGGACTGCCAAAGTATGCACACCTGCACTCAATCAATTATTTGGCTGTCTAAGTATACTGTTACTTGGAGATTAAATATTTTACAAGCTAATTACTATATAAACTACATAGTTATTGCTGGTCATTACCCAGTTATCCCAATGTAATTGCATGGCTATTCCTACCCTGCAATATAAACTACACAGTCAGTGCTGGTCATTACCCAGTTATCCCAATGTAATTGCATGGCTATTCCTACCCTGCAATATAAACTACACAGCTGTGCTCATTACCCAGTTATCCCAATGTAATTGCATGGCTATTCCTACCCTGCAATATAAACTACACAGTCAGTGCTGGTCATTACCCAGTTATCCCAATGTAATTGCATGGCTATTCCTACCCTGCAATATAAACTACACAGTCAGTGCTGGTCATTACCCAGTTATCCCAATGTAATTGCATGGCTATTCCTACCCTGCAATATAAACTACACAGTCAGTGCTGTTCATTACCCAGTTATCCCAATGTAATTGCATGGCTATTCCTACCCTGCAATATAAACTACACAGTCAGTGCTGTTCATTACCCAGTTATCCCAATGTAATTGTATGGCTATTCCTACCCTGCAATATAAACTACACAGTCAGTGCTGTTCATTACCCAGTTATCCCAATGTAATTGCATGGCTATTCCTACCCTGCAATATAAACTACACAGTCAGTGCTGTTCATTACCCAGTTATCCCAATGTAATTGCATGGCTATTCCTACCCTGCAATATAAACTACACAGTCAGTGCTGTTCATTACCCAGTTATCCCAATGTAATTGCATGGCTATTCCTACCCTGCAATATAAACTACACAGTCAGTGCTGTTCATTACCCAGTTATCCCAATGTAATTGCATGGCTATTCCTACCCTGCAATATAAACTACACAGTCAGTGCTGTTCATTACCCAGTTATCCCAATGTAATTGCATGGCTATTCCTACCCTGCAATATAAACTACACAGTCAGTGCTGTTCATTACCCAGTTATCCCAATGTAATTGTATGGCTATTCCTACCCTGCAATATAAACTACACAGTCAGTGCTGTTCATTACCCAGTTATCCCAATGTAATTGTATGGCTATTCCTACCCTGCAATATAAACTACACAGTCAGTGCTGTTCATTACCCAGTTATCCCAATGTAATTGCATGGCTATTCCTACCCTCCAATATAAACTACACAGTCAGTGCTGTTCATTACCCAGTTATCCCAATGTAATTGCATGGCTATTCCTACCCTGCAATATAAACTACACAGTCAGTGCTGTTCATTACCCAGTTATCCCAATGTAATTGCATGGCTATTCCTACCCTGCAATATAAACTACACAGTCAGTGCTGTTCATTACCCAGTTATCCCAATGTAATTGCATGGCTATTCCTACCCTGCAATATAAACTACACAGTCAGTGCTGTTCATTACCCAGTTATCCCAATGTAATTGTATGGCTATTCCTACCCTGCAATATAAACTACACAGTCAGTGCTGTTCATTACCCAGTTATCCCAATGTAATTGCATGGCTATTCCTACCCTCCAATATAAACTACACAGTCAGTGCTGTTCATTACCCAGTTATCCCAATGTAATTGCATGGCTATTCCTACCCTGCAATATAAACTACACAGTCAGTGCTGTTCATTACCCAGTTATCCCAATGTAATTGCATGGCTATTCCTACCCTGCAATATAAACTACACAGTCAGTGCTGTTCATTACCCAGTTATCCCAATGTAATTGCATGGCTATTCCTACCCTGCAATATAAACTACACAGTCAGTGCTGTTCATTACCCAGTTATCCCAATGTAATTGCATGGCTATTCCTACCCTGCAATATAAACTACACAGCCAGTGCTGTTCATTACCCAGTTATCCCAATGTAATTGCATGGCTATTCCTACCCTGCAATATAAACTACACAGTCAGTGCTGTTCATTACCCAGTTATCCCAATGTAATTGTATGGCTATTCCTACCCTGCAATATAAACTACACAGTCAGTGCTGTTCATTACCCAGTTATCCCAATGTAATTGCATGGCTATTCCTACCCTGCAATATAAACTACACAGTCAGTGCTGTTCATTACCCAGTTATCCCAATGTAATTGCATGGCTATTCCTACCCTGCAATATAAACTACACAGTCAGTGCTGTTCATTACCCAGTTATCCCAATGTAATTGCATGGCTATTCCTACCCTGCAATATAAACTACACAGTCAGTGCTGTTCATTACCCAGTTATCCCAATGTAATTGTATGGCTATTCCTACCCTGCAATATAAACTACACAGTCAGTGCTGGTCATTACCCAGTTATCCCAATGTAATTGCATGGCTATTCCTACCCTCCAATATAAACTACACAGTCAGTGCTGTTCATTACCCAGTTATCCCAATGTAATTGCATGGCTATTCCTACCCTGCAATATAAACTACACAGTCAGTGCTGTTCATTACCCAGTTATCCCAATGTAATTGTATGGCTATTCCTACCCTGCAATATAAACTACACAGTCAGTGCTGTTCATTACCCAGTTATCCCAATGTAATTGCATGGCTATTCCTACCCTGCAATATAAACTACACAGTCAGTGCTGTTCATTACCCAGTTATCCCAATGTAATTGCATGGCTATTCCTACCCTGCAATATAAACTACACAGTCAGTGCTGGTCATTACCCAGTTATCCCAATGTAATTGCATGGCTATTCCTACCCTCCAATATAAACTACACAGTCAGTGCTGTTCATTACCCAGTTATCCCAATGTAATTGCATGGCTATTCCTACCCTGCAATATAAACTACACAGTCAGTGCTGTTCATTACCCAGTTATCCCAATGTAATTGCATGGCTATTCCTACCCTCCAATATAAACTACACAGTCAGTGCTGGTCATTACCCAGTTATCCCAATGTAATTGCATGGCTATTCCTACCCTGCAATATAAACTACACAGCCAGTGCTGTTCATTACCCAGTTATCCCAATGTAATTGCATGGCTATTCCTACCCTGCAATATAAACTACACAGTCAGTGCTGTTCATTACCCAGTTATCCCAATGTAATTGCATGGCTATTCCTACCCTGCAATTTAAAGTGCTACCAACATTTCTTCAAGTAGGGATGCAGGAATGTGAGTTACAGTCAATGGTATGTTACAGTACAAAAGTATTGTTACTGCATTTGTAAATCTGTCCAAGAAAAACCAAAACAAGTTGAGCCTGCATGCCTTCTTGTTATGAAGGGTTAGGATTAAACAGCTCATTCTTTTGAAGGGCTGGGATTAAACAGTTCATTCTTTTGAAGGGTTTGGATTAAACAGCTCATTCTTTTGAAGGGTTAGGATTAAACAGCTCATTCTTTTGATGGGTTAGGATTAAACAGTTCATTCTTTTGAAGGGTTTGGATTAACAGTTCATTCTTTTGAAGGGTTGGGATTAAACAGCTCATTCTTTTGAAGGGTTAGGATTAAACAGCCCATTCATTTGTTATGAAGGCATGCTTAAGCAGTAAAACAGTTCAGTCTTCATGGCATTGCATCATTTATTGTATTTTTTTTCCTACCAGGATCAAAAAACCATGCTAAAAATAGCATGGTTTCTGCTTTTTGTTAAAGCCCGGTTTCATGTGGTCTGCAAACACATATTTACCTTCAGGCATAAAACAACAACAACGAATAACAAGCAGAGATGTAAATTACAATGTAGTCTACAATGTGGAAGAAAACTCCTGACAGCCAAAGTGGATTTTGAGTAATCTGACTAACTTTCAAAAGTGTGAATCAGCTTTGCTTTTGAATTTCAACTTAAATGAATGTTCAGTTTTGCTCAGGTTAGCCATGCAGTTTAAGTAAATACACACAGCCCAGACTGGATGCATGATGTTGTCTTTTCAAGCAATGTTGTTTTTCGTGACATGAAAAGACCTGTGTCTGTCTCTCTTGTAACAAGGCCTCGGTCTCAATGGTTTTATTTCTGCTTAAAGAATAAATTAATAAATAAATAAATAAATACAAACATAAATAAATAACAATTTTTTGTTTGTTACAGCTGTATTAAGAGAGATCAGCTTGACATATGTTACCAAGTATTGAAAATAACCCCCACAGTATCCCCTCTCACACATACCAAGGCAATGTCAGAATAATACATGGTGGTAGTGCATTAGAAGACATTAGGGTTTGACCTGTCAGGGATCAACGCTTCTTATATAGTTCAATTAAGATTCAATTAAGAGCGCTAGAGGACATTACACAGTTATAAAAATGTCAAGCACAAAGTAAAAGGACATTAAATGACAGTTGTGAGGCAGGGTGATGATTGCCAGAAGCGTTCCATCCCAGGTTTATGACTGTCCTTGGTGACCGAAAAGACTTGCACTAGAGCAGAACATTTCCCCAGCTGCGGTCTTTATTGTTCTAGCCTCATTAATAACACCTCATTCTTTTTCCAATTACAAAACTGCCACATCATTCTACTTTCTCACAACCTTGATGATGAGATCATAGCAGTCTAACCTTTTCACTGCCTGTGATAAGATCCTGGCATTTCTTCTGGTCTTACACTGTATCATTGATGAGAAAATGAAGTGCCCTATTATATAAACAGTATATATTATATTGGATACACTAGTGGTTTTAGGCACATGCAACCCATGCAATTGTATGGGTCCCCCAGGCAGCAAGGAGCTCCTGTTGTTGTGGCTCATTGTATAAAAAAAAAACTTCTATTCTGCACCAGAATCAATGACTTATTAGCCATTGTATCTCTTTTTGTATTGATACGCCACAAGCCATAAACAAAAGGCTTAAAGCCGCGCGCAAGTCAGTATGTGCTTGTAATCATGTAATCCACGATTTTAAGAAAACGGTGAGACATTAAAAAATTAACACTACAAGCAAATAAATGCCTTTCCAGCCAATGTATCATCCTTGCCTCCTTACAATGCTCAACTACATTTACAAGAGAAATTTGCTAGGTTGCCCTAATATCAGTATTGCCTGGTGTCTGCTTTTGACTGTGCCTGCCACTTTAGTGTCAGGGGAAAAACCTTTTTTTGCCTGAACATGAAATTAATAAAAAAATAAAAATTTACTTTCTACAATGTCGCAGGGATGTTTGACTGGACTCGGGCAGATATCAATTATGCACCATATTTACCAAAAATGGGATTATTGAGGTATAATTGCAGACCATGTCATTTCGAGAGCATGAAAGGTTTATTCCCAACTGTCTCTGTGAGCATGGTTTAATGATATAACACGTAAGATGAAATATGAGGGTTGTAGAGATGGCGGGAATCTTAAATGCACGTTCATTATATTGCATGGAAGGGCCACCTGGTTAATTACTGTATAGGAAGGCTCTGGTATTGACGAGATCATCAGATTATCCTAATTTAATTTAAACAAATAAAAATAATCTAAGATTTATTTTTGCCCTAGATAAATTAATTAATCCTTTCCCTAATAGTCCTCCCCTTGACATTGGCTCCGCTCACACTTCTTACATTTATTTAAAAATAAAAAAACTAGAAATCAGAAATGAGATTCCAGACACCTTCTATTAAAGAGGACTCCAGCACAATTTTACCAACTACACCTATTAAGGCTATTATGGGAGCTTTTTCTTTGATTACCTTACAGAAACTAATAGAGTTCAGCATATGAGACCTAGTACATGTTCTCTTGATCCCATTCCTACAAAACTATTAAAAGATGTTCTTGGTATTTTTAATACCGACATTTTAAAAATTATAAATGGTTCACTTTCCTCAGCTCTTAGGTAGCTGTTGTGAAGCCTATGCTTAAGAAACACAATTTGGACCCTAAAGTCCTCAATAACTATAGGCCAATCTCCTATAGTTCTAAAATAAGGTTCTAAAAAGAGTTGTAATTCAATTACAAATATTTCTAACTCTTAATGGTATCTTCGAGAAGTTTTAGTCTGGTTTTTGTGCTGCACATAGCACAGAGACGGCCCTTGTCAGAGTTATGAATGATCTGCTGATAAGCTCTGGCTTGAGCTTTCCATCAGTTTTAATTCTTCTAGATCTAAGTGCTGCCTTTCATACTGTAGACCATTCCACCCTACTGAATCATCTTGAAAGCACAATGGGACTGTCTGGCCTTGTCCTATCCTGGTTCAAATCTCATCTTTCTGATAGGTTTCAGTTCATCTCTACTGTGTAGTTAAAATCAGCATTATTGGAAGTTGTCTGTGGTGTTCCACAGGGCTTCATTCTAGGTCCCTTGTTGTTTTCGTTACATATTGACATTATCCACAGACACGGAGTGAACTTCCATTGCTATGCTGATGATACCCAGCTATATTTGTCTCTACAACCAGGAATTTCTTTTGCCTGGGTGTTATTAGCTACTTGCCTTACAGACATCAAGCACTGGATGTCACATAATTTTCTAATGTTGAATTCAGATAAAACAAAGGTTATGCTAGTGGGCTCACAGAACCAACTAAAAGGAAATGAGGGATTACATGAGCTTGACCCTTACAGTCTCTCAACAAAACTTAAACTAGAAATGAAGAGTCTGGGGGTCATCTTTGATCCCGATTTATCATTTGAGACTCATATTAGGGAAGTTACTAAAGTATTTTTTCACCATTTGAGAAACACAGCCAAACTTAGACCAATTATTTCTGTTTCTGATGCCGAGACACTAATGCATGCCTTGGTTTAACCTAGAATTGATTATTGTAATGCACTTTTTTCTGGTGTCCCAAAACATGTGGTATCTCACTTGTAGCTTTTTCAGTTTTTACTGCCGCTAGAATTCTGACTAAGACCCGGGAAAAGTGAACATATTACCCTTGCTTTGGCCTCTTTACACTGGTTTCCTGTGCAGTATAGAATTGATTGGAAGATTTTCCTTTTAATTTACAAGGCTCTAAATGGATTAGCACCTAGTTATTTGCAGGAGTAACTGATCCTGTATCTTCCAAACCGCACTCTGAGATCACAGGATGCGGGGCTGCTGGTTACTCCCAGGGTCAACAAAAGCAACACGGGAGGAGGGACGGCTTTTTCTTGTAGAGCTCTTAAATTATGGAATGATCTGTCTTTGTTTGTCAGGGAAGCTGGGACGTACAGTTTTCAAGTCAAGACTAAAAATGCTTTCTTATCTTACTGGATTTTAATGTAATTTTAAAATTGCTGCTTTTGTATTATGTGTTGTGACAGACTGGGGGGAGGAAAAAGAAAAAAATGTAGTCCAGGAGGGGTTTCAAAAGACTACCTGGCTCCAATCTGTAATAATTATCACCTGCCTGCAATTAGCAGGCAGTTATTTCAAGCAGGAGAAATGTTTGTTTTGGGCAGTCTCCAGTCTGTGTAAAGCGCGGCTATCATGAAGAAGTTAACTGCACAGCGAGAGACAATGTGCTGGATGGAGGAAAGCCACCAGCAGTGGAGCCAGGAGATGGGGTTGTCCACATTGGAAACAGAGGTGCCTGAACCAGAGAAGGGGGAGGAGGTGAGGAGCCCACATCCACTACAGTCTCAACCACCACCCCTATGATCCTGTCTGGTGCTGCTAGGTACAGGCTCTTGCCCCTTGCTCCTGGACACACTGCAGGTTTACCTGGAATCTCCCTGCGCTAGACTTGGAGCCCAGGAGTCTGCTGCATCAGTCACAGCTCTCTACCTGGTTCCCTGCTTCGCTCTCCCTGAACACCAAGATGTCGCTGGGCTGCTGCCAGCCATCACTAAGGCTCCCCCTGTTCGCTGCTTCGCTGCCCCTTGGTGATCTGTCATATTAGAAAGGAAGGGGGGAGAAATCAACAAGAAAACAGAAGGGAGACCACATCAAAACAAGAACAACAACTCAGGTAAGACAACCATTAAATGTATTTATCTAAATGCTAGAAGTATCAGAAACAAAATTCTAGAACTTGAAGCTACTGCACTAACAGGTAACTATGATGTGATAGGTGTTACAGAAACGTGGTTATCTGAGAGTGATGGGGACGAATATAATATTTGTGGGTATACACTGTATAGGAAAGACAGGCAGGACAGAAGAGGAGGAGGGGTAGCGCTATACATAAGAAACAGTCTTGAAGCCCAGGTGTTAAACCTGGACAAAGAAAATAAAACCGAATCAATATGGGTCAGAATAACGGACAAAAATTCAAAAGGCATAATAATAGGAGCATGCTATAGACCGCCAGATTCAGACGGTGAGCACAATAATCTGTTATACAATGACATTAGAAATGTGTGTAGCAAAGGAGAAGCCATACTAATGGGGGATTTCAACTTCCCCCAAATAAAATGGGAAAACCCGGTGGGTAGCGCGAAGGATGAAATAGAAATGGTGGAAATGACAAATGACTGCTTCCTAACACAATTTGTGAAGGCACCCACTAGAGGGGAGGCATGCCTTGATTTAGTCTTTTCAAATAACGAAGATAGAATAACTAAAACAGAGGTCAGAGAACCACTCGCAAACTCAGACCACAACATGGTCTCATTTGAAGTGTTTTTTAAATCCCCAAAAGTAAAGACTAAAGCTAAGGTTTACAATTTTAGAAAAGCAAACTATGAAGGTATGAAACAGAGACTAACAGAAGTAGATTGGAGTAAAATAGAGAAAACACCCACAGAAGAAGGATGGTTGTTCTTCAAAAATGTAGTACTAGAGGCGCAAAACAATTATATCCCTAAAGTAGACAAATCTAAATGTAAAACTAAATTGCCAAAATGGTTTAATAGATCAATTAAAAAAAAATATTCAGCGAAAAAAGGCACTTTACAGAGCATTAAAAAAGGACCAAAAAGAAAGTACGCAGAAAGAGTACACAGAACTGCAAACGCAAGTCAAAAAGGAAGTTAGAAAGGCCAAGAGAGAAATAGAAATGAACATTGCTAAGGGAGCTAAAACCAATTCCAAAATGTTTTTCCAATATTACAACAGCAAGAGAACATTCAAAGAGGAGATTAAATGTTTAAGAGATACAAATGGCAAAATCGTAGAGGAAGAAAAAAAAATAGCAAATATGTTAAATGATTACTTTTCACAAGTTTTTACAAAGGAAGATACTGACAACATGCCCCACATGTCATCCAGTTCCTATCCAGTTTTAAATAACTTTAGCATAACTGAGGCAGAAGTGTTAAAGGGACTAGGAGCTCTTAAAATAAACAAATCCCCTGGGCCGGATGAGATCCTCCCAGTAGTACTCAAAGAAATGAAAGAAGTAATTTACAAACCGCTAACCAAGATCATGCAGCAGTCTCTTGACACAGGGGTGGTACCGACAGACTGGAAAATTGCAAACATAATACCGATCCACAAAAAGGGAAACAAAACTGAACCAGGTAACTACAGACCAGCAAGCCTGACTTCTATTATATGCAAACTTATGGAAACTATAATAAGATCCAAAATGGAAAATTACCTATATGGTAACAGGGTACTGGGAGACAGTCAACATGGTTTTAGGAAAGGGAGATCGTGCCTAACTAACTTGCTTGATTTTTTTGAGGATGCAACATCGATAATGGATAATTGCAAAGCATATGACATGGTTTATTTAGATTTCCAGAAAGCTTTTGACAAAGTCCCGCACAAAAGATTAATTCTCAAACTGAACGCAGTTGGGATTCAAGGAAACACATGTACATGGATTAGGGAGTGGTTAACATGTAGAAAACAGAAAGTACTGATTAGAGGAAAAACCTCAGAATGGAGTGTGGTAACCAGCGGTGTACCACAGGGATCAGTATTAGGTCCTCTGCTATTCCTAATCTACATTAATGATTTAGATTCTGGTATAGTAAGCAAACTTGTTAAATTTGCAGACGACACAAAAGTAGGAGGAGTGGCAAACACTGTTGCAGCAGCAAAGGTCATTCAAAATGATCTAGACAAGATTCAGAACTGGGCAGACACATGGCAAATGACATTTAATAGAGAAAAGTGTAAGGTACTGCACGCAGGAAATAAAAATGTACATTATAAATATCATATGGGAGATATTGAAATTGGAGAAGGAATCTATGAAAAAGACCTAGGAGTTTTTGTTGACTCAGAAATGTCTTCATCTAGGCAATGTGGGGAAGCTATAAAAAAGGCTAACAAGATGCTCGGATACATTGTGAAAAGTGTTGAATTTAAATCAAGGGAAGTAATGTTAAAACTGTACAATGCACTTGTAAGACCTCATCTTGAATATTGTGTTCAGTTCTGGTCACCTCGCTATAAAAAAGATATTGCTGCTCTAGAAAGAGTGCAAAGAAGAGCGACCAGAATTATTCCAGGCTTAAAAGGCATGTCATATGCAGACAGGCTAAAAGAATTGAATCTGTTCAGTCTTGAACAAAGAAGACTACGTGGCGACCTAATTCAAGCATTAAAAATTCTAAAAGGTATTGACAGTGTCGACCCAAGGGACTTTTTCAGCCTGAAAAAAGAAACAAGGACCAGGGGTCACAAATGGAGTTTAGAAAAAGGGGCATTCAGAACAGAAAATAGGAGACACTTTTTTACACAGAGAATTGTGAGGGTCTGGAATCAACTCCCCAGTAATGTTATTGAAGCTGACATCCTGGGATCCTTCAAGAAGCTGCTTGATGAGATTTTGGGATCAATAAGCTACTAACAACCAAACGAGCAAGATGGGCCGAATGGCCTCCTCTCGTTTGTAAACTTTCTTATGTTCTTATGTTCTTATGTCTGCAGCTGAGGATTGGCGCAGCGCTTTGCCGGCTGATGCATCCTCCAGTTCTCCGGTCATCACTCCAGTTACCCCTGTCACCCCAGTGGGGTCCCTCGTCGCCAGGTCACGGCCCCTACCAGGAGGTGTCGGAAGAGGAACCGACACTCCCTCAAGTTCGCCTGAGGAAGAGGGCGATGATGAGACTTGAGGGAGGGTCATTGTGTTTTGGGGGATGTGGCCTTGGTAGGGCCGGTGTGCTACACATAATGGGGGGGGGGGGGGGGGTGTATGACAGACTGGGGGGGAGGAAGAGGAAAAAAAATGTAATCCAGGAGGGGTTACAAAAGACTACCCGCAGAATGTCACAGGAGGGAACCGGGATGAGAGTCACCTGGCTCCAATCTGTAATAGGTATATAAACCAGGAGAAATGTTTGTTCGGGGCAGTCTCCAGTCTGTGTGAAGCAAGGCTGTCATAATGAAGAAGAAACCTTTGTGAAAAAAGTAGAGTGAAGACCTTTTTGTGTGTGTGGTTTGGAAAACGGTGTTAAAGTGTTGTTTTGACTGGTAAACAGCTTAGCCGTCCAGTGGTTAGCAAGGGTAAAGAAGAAAAGTGTTTAGTAAGCCCTCCAAAACAGAGTTAGGTTTTGTTTTGTGTTTGTTTTATTTTCTTATATTTTCTGTACAATTTAATAAATCCTGCATAAAAGTGCTAAAAACTTTAAAATCCTTTGTCTGGGTCTGCATTAAAAGGACAAAACATTGTATGAATACCGGCTCATCAGTAGGTTAGTTTAGGTGATAGAGACACCATATAATGTATAGCGAGGGTTACGTAGTGTAGCCAGTTCCTGGAGCGGGACACCTCGTTTATAAGACTAGCTCTCGCCCTGTGTGGCACCTTTTATTTATAGTTTTTGTACTATTTTATTTTTGTACAGCTTGCTGTATGTGTCCTCTGTGCGTTACCATCACTGGTAACGTCACATGACCTTTATTTACTTTCTCTTTTTGTATTAATAAATCCTGCGCACCTGTGCTGGCATGTTCAACTCCACCTCCCAGGTGTCTCTCTATTGCTTAAACAGTGGCTACCCACACACGACACGAGCACCCTGTCACACACCTTTATTAAGGAAGAACCATTTTTAATAACATATGCAGCTTAACTTATTAAAGTCATATTTTTGGATATTCACAATTTACCTCATTTATCTTTAAGTAAGAGAATATATAAATGAAACTTGATCAGTAGGCATCAGTCAACAAAACTATGTGTTTTGCTTGCAAAATATGACCTGAAAATATGAAAGCAGACCTTACCCTGGTGATGCAAACATTCACACGCATCACCCCCCCCCCCCAACTCGTCTGGCAGTCTGGTTTAACCGTAAAACTACTCTGTATTTTATAATACATTACCCTGCAACATGTTTTAACATCTCATTGAAAGCTAAGACTACTCTTGGCTTGCGTGGGTTGAAGCCTATGCTATTGATTTTGGAATTTTTGTTTTTGGTACAGTTTGCATGTGGTTACATGTAAATGTTGCATGCCGTCATACTTCAAAGACCTGAATATAAAAATAGACTTGTGCCTGCAATTTGCCAATGTATTCAAACATTTTCAAGAGAACCCACATTTAAAGTTGCTTTGTAAAGCATTGTTTTAAAATAATGCTAATAAACCTTTAAAGACCTTGGTTAGTATTTTAAGCAGACATAAGCCTCTGGAATCAACCCACAGGCTTATTTTTATACCACCCTTCACATTTCTCATGGCTGCAGTGTGTCCACTCCAGACAAGTCTTTTCCACTTCCAAATTAGTGCTGTGAAGCTGTGTTGGAAGTTTGTACAGCCTCATATCTGTGTCTTGCTTTGCAGGGACCAGCCATCTGTGTACACTGGCACAGTATGTGAAGGATCTCTTTAACCAACCATTTAACTGACCAGCTAGCATGGTAGCCTGCTTGGCTTGGGGTTGGGCAGAGGTACTCAACTCTCACCCCAGAGGAGCCATTCCAGTCCAGGTCTTTTGACTGAGTTTGGAGAGTCAACTCTTCATTTTAGGACCCCCCCCTGAAAGTACCACTGGGACATCGCTAGATTGTGTGCAGGCTTCAGTGCTGACCCTTTTAACTAGACCAGTCAACTCTTCATTTTAGGACCCCCCCTGAAAGTACCACTGGGACATCGCTAGATTGTGTGCAGGCTTCAGTGCTGACCCTTTTAACTAGACCAGTCAACTCTTCATTTTAGGACCCCCCCTGAAAGTACCACTGGGACATCGCTAGATTGTGTGCAGGCTTCAGTGCTGACCCTTTTAACTAGACCAGTCAACCTGCAAACATCTTAGAAGAATTAATCAAAGGACCAATATACTTCTCTTACTCGAATTACCCAGGATTCAATTTACTGTAAATGCATTGGCCAACAATGAATACATAGTTTTGTTTTCATGAGGGTGTGGCAGAGTAGACCAGAGACCTGCACATAAATAGGGGCAGGGCAAAGCCCTACTGATTTAAACCTATTGTGTTTATTGTATTAAAGAATGGTTTGTGTATTTTGTGTTTATTTAAAACAAGTGTTTTCTTTGTTATGGTTTGGTTTAGATGTGGTATGGCAGGGGCGATTGTGATCATTTTTGCCACGCAAACATTAAAAAACCCTGTGCAGAAGGTGACCGTCTCCAGATTAATTGATTAATGTATTGCTAATCTGGAGATGGTCAACGGTATTAAAACCTGCAGCTTTTGTTGTTCAAGGTGGGTGTTCAAGAGGAGGAATGTGTGGGAGAGAGAGAGTGTGAAGCAAAGACAAAGACCAGATCAATCTCTTACGGGTTCTTTCTCAGCACTAGTTTACGAATCAAAACCATAGGGGTTGGTTTTCTGCTCACATTTTGTATGCACATGTGGCAAAGTGGCTAGTGGAGGGGAACAGGTATAGCGGTGATGCGATGCAGGAGTGACAGGCAGACACCATTTCACTGGAAACTGTTGCTTTTATTTATAATCCAGGTCTGGTGACCGTAAAATAATAAATCCCCGGCGATACACAACCATGTGTAAAGCGTGGAGATAATAAAACAGGGCACAGTCCAGAACAAAAATGAACCCACGGTCACCAGTCCTGGGTGAGTCCAGACGTGAGGGTGCGTTGTGAATACACAGATACGGTGGTGTGCAGGGGTGCTCCGGACAGTGCTGACCCTTTGCGACAGCTCTGGAGTAGTGCTCTAACTGTCTACAGTGAAATAAACACAGACAGTTAATAAACAAACACAACACGTAATCAAGTTCCACTCTCACTCCTTCCTCCAAACGTTCTACCCAAACGAAGGAAAAGATCAGCGTTACCCTGGCCCCTATATGTAATCCTGCATGATATCTAGGTAAACGGTTGCAACTGCCTCTCGTTTACCTTTCAAATCAATATGGTCTTACAACAGAGTCGTGCTTCTTTCCAGGCTGACCCACTTCCCTGACCTGGAAACTAACTGTCAGGCCAGCCCTTCCAGATACTTCTCCTCTCGTTCTTTAGCGCCCTCACAGGTTGGGAGGAAGATTCATCACCAGAACTCATCTTTCCGTCACAGCACACAACAAATAAAAATAAACAAAACAAAACCTAGCTCTACTCGAGCACTAACTCAGCATACAGGAACCTCACTAGAAGCAGGGCAGCTAAACTAGAAAAACTGCTGCCTTTTTACCTTCATCTGTGATTTCGTTAGCACAGAAGTACTGCTCAACCCTATCCAGGTACACTTTGAGACTTTCTTCATTTTCATCGAACTGGAAATCCTTGGCTCTTCCGATAGCAGCCATCCTTTTGCTCTTATTTTTAACTGTGCTGAATCCTTTTTAGCAACATCCCATCCTTGTCGTCAACTGTTACGTATTTTGGGTCCGGAAATAAGTGAGCCCAGACGAGGAGAACCGTACAAAATCAAACGTTGTTTATTATTCATGCAGTTACACACAGAACACAGACCTCAGAACACAGAACCAGAACCCCAAAGCACACATGCGCCTTCCCTTTCATCCTGCAGCTAACACGCAGCCTTACACGTGCTGATCTACACTGTAACTATTCCGTGCATGCTGTGCATGTGAACATGCATTGCACCTGCAGTAATATATAACAGAAGCCATTACTTAAAAAGCCTCATCTTAAAGCATGTATGGAGTTTGCGAAAAAGCAGATAGATGATACTGCAGACATGTGGAAAAAAGTTTTGTGGTCAGACAAGACAAAAATGTAACTTTTCAGTCTAGTTTCCAAGAGTTAAGTCTGGCGCAAGCCCAACACTGCACATCACCCAGTCAACAACATCCCAGCTGTCAAGCATGGTGGTGGCAGCATCATGTTATGGGGATGCTTCTCTTCATCAGGTACTGGGAAGCTTGACAGGATAGAGGAGAGAATGGATGGTGCAAAGTACAAGCGATTCCTTGAGGAAAACTTGTTTGAGTCAGCCAAGACTTTGAAACTGGGGAGGAAATTTACATTTCAGCAGGACAATGACCCGAAGCACAAATCCAAAGCCACACTGGAGTGGTTGATCAAGAAGAAAATGAATGTTCTTGAGTGGCCCAGTCAAAGTCTTGACTTGAATCCAATCGGAAATTTATGGCGAGACTTGAAGGTTGCAGTCTATTGACGATCCCCAACAAACTTATCAGAACTGGA
This sequence comes from Polyodon spathula, assembly GCF_017654505.1. Lineage (NCBI taxonomy): Eukaryota > Metazoa > Chordata > Actinopteri > Acipenseriformes > Polyodontidae > Polyodon > Polyodon spathula. Next base: position 74,070,249 of record NC_054539.1, read on the forward strand.
GCAATTTTCCCGTGAAGAATGAGCAAACATTTCATCATCCTAGCTACAAAAGATGCTTCTACCAAGTACTGACTTAAGGGGCTGAATACTTGTGCAACCAGTAAATTTGAAAAACCGTGCACACATTATTTGTAATTCAACAAAATGGGACATTATTGGTAGGGGGAGAATACTTCTGCAAACCACTATATTATATATATATATATATATATATATATATATATATATATATATATATATATATATATATATATATATATTGTGATGGAGTGGAGTGTACATTCCAAAGCAAACTTGGTCAGCTGTGAGGCCGTGGCTGTAAAGAATTTCATACTCCATCTGGGTAAAGGTTGTGGTGATGGTTTAAAAATAAATAAATAAATAAATAAATGTGAAGACAACATAAACCAACTGGGTAGTAAACAAACTGTGAAATAGTGTAATGTGTTTAAAAGTAAAATTATAGTTAATAAATTAATGTAAATTGGTTCCCACAGATTGATGTATTAGATTAAATCAGACTTGGGTTTATATTATGTTTTGTTGAAGAAAATGTTAGAAAGGATATATGAAGGCTTTAAGACCCTGGGGAGCATATTGATGTCAGGAGTGGTCATCAATTTGTCTTAATTGTTTAATTATGTAATTGTCTAGCAGTTAAAGCTGGTAAAGTTGAGATGGCGGGGGAAAGGAGAAAAAAAAAGAGAAAAGACCAAACGCTGGGGTAACAAAGAACTTTAAAACTGAATGGATAGTTTGTTTCAGGGTAAGCAGAATTAGCCTGTCCCTGTTTAGTTTGGAGGGAAAAATAAGTGTTTAGTTTAGGACCCAAGAAACGGTTAGGTTTTGTTTGTTTATTTGATTTTGTTTTCAAAAATAAATACAACCCATGGAGAGTAACTGTACTACTGTTGTCATTGTTTGTTATTTAAACACATCTGCTAGTGTGCGGAAGACTAAACTATACAATCATAGAGTGCAACCAGGAGCAAGAATTCATCACTACATATAAGCCAGACCCCTGTCTAGAATCTTTATTTTCTTTCACAGTCTCTTTTGACTCTGTTTCACGTGAGTGTTACCGTTACTCAAATATAAGGGTCATTTAAGCAGTATAAAAATGTGTTTCACTTGAGAAAGTGAAGTGTTTAGAGAATTGATGTGTGCTGTTATGTTCAGGGTTCACCTGTTTAGTTAATACATAAAAGATATGCCTTTAAAGACTGTCGTGAGAGGAAGTTGGTGCAGCATTGCAAATTCACTACAGGATGAGCTAATTAGGGACCAGTTGGTAATTAAAACCTCATGTGTACAATTGAGGGAGTGCTTGTTATGAGAATCAGATGATTTAACATTGTGGAAAGCACTGGAGATTGGTAAGCAAGCAGAAGCTGCATTAGCAGGGACGTGTAAATTATCAGGCACCTCAACTGCACCATCTTTGGACTTTACAGCACAAGTGCTGCTCTAATTGTGGATCAGTCAGGCATGTAGCCTTGTAAGTGGCCAGCGCTGTAGGAACTGCCAAAAACTACCAGATACCAGAGAAATATCCCCTTCCAACAGCTGAAGAACTTACCACACATTTCCACGTCTCTACCGTTTTCAGCAAACTGGGTTTGCAACCTGGTTATCTGTAAGTGCCACTGGCACCTGTTAGCAGAGACTTCACAACCTTTGTCACACACGAGGGGTTTCAAATACAAGCGCATGACATTTAGCCTCAGCTCTGCCCCAGCTGCTTTAATAAAAAGACGTTTGGATTTACTCAGATGACATTAGGATCTACGCAGACTCCACGCGATGCTGGTCTACTACAAGTTTTCCGTCAGCTATCTGCCCATCATGAGACTCTCAATACTGAGAAATGTCTGCTTGGGGTTTCAGAGATGGAATTTGTGGGGTGAAAGCTCTCAGGGCAAGGCATCACCTCTATCCGGTCTCACTTGGATACCGTCCATACCCTTCCTGTCCCGCAATCAGCATCCGAGCTGGCTGCTTCTCTTGGAATGACCACATGTTACCTCAGTTTCCTCAAACGGTATGCCTCCACTATGGCCCCACTACACCACCTCCTAAAAAAGGATATACACCAGCTGCCATCCGCTACTACATGTTGGCATAGAAAAACCTGCGGCTTTTGCTTCACACGCCCTCACTCCAGCAGAATAAAAGGATTCTGTGGGTGAGAGGGAAGCTTTGGCATGCATTTGGGCATGTGAGCACTGGCATCTCTACCTCTATGGTAGAGCCTTAACCTTACATCTCAGGGTGGTGGCCATCTAAAGTGGCCTTCAGCTTCCTCAAGTGTCTGACTAACTAATAAATTAACATGGGGGGTGGTGGTTGTTATGTTAAGGGTTTATCTGTTTAGCTAATAAATAGAAACTATGCCTTTAAGGACTCGAGAGATTCAGGTTGTTAGTGTTTCTGGTCAAATGGCTAGAAGAGACAGATAAGGTGTATCAACAGTGCTGTTGCAGTTTACAGTACCACCGACGCTTGCGTTTTCACTATCACAGGGGCAAGTTAAATCTTGCCTCTTGTTAGCATTAGCAACAGTATCAATTGTGTTTTTTTATTCTTCGCTTGTTTTTTTATTTGTTGTTTTTGAATTAGGGCTTTGCTATATGTTCAAGAACCACAGTAGACATTTACGTTTATTTCATCTTGATACCATATTAAAAGTGTCAAGATGTTCAAAGGCCAGTACAATGCTTTATTTATGACAGCTCCAGGCACTTGCTTTAATGTAGAACAAGGCACTATATATTGCCATTGTGTAATTAATTGCAGCTGCCTTAAATATTTCCCTCTACAGGGATTACAGATGACTTCCCAGAGCTCAATGACTTTCCTGGCTGGAGTAACCATGCTTATCATTAATGGCTCTGTCCATATTCTTGGCTGATTAAACTGCACAATAGACCTTGATAAGCTCAGTGATCTGGGCAGCCATGAATCAGTTAATTAGTTTGAGGACCAGCTGCAGCACTAACAGGTGCTTACTAACACAAATCCAATGGTATTTTAATGGTAGTCTTTGAAAAAGCTGTGCAGTGACTTATGCATTTCGTGATGTACTAATATATATATAAAATTGCATGGACTCTGGACCGGTGCGAGGTCAAACGCATAACCGAAATACACACATAAAAGGAGCGAGGGAATACAATGACACCGCTTTTGTTGAAACACTCAACGTTTTTTTTTTTTTTTTTTTAAACACTTAACATTGTTTGCATTATGCAATTATCCAATGTACAATGGACAGCGGAACCGTGCAGCTTCATGCAATTAACCGCATCGTGCAATCATAGAAAATGATGCACTAACAAACAGGACCAGCTGCATGCTATGCAATTATAAATATTGTGATTAAATTGCAACTCTCACATGGTTCATTGCCCCTTTAAAACGTAGACCCAGGACACAGTTGCAGTTTAAGCGATTGCACACTATTTTTAACAACAAAATAACAAAAAATAAACAAAACACAAAATAAACACCTAGCTCTCACAAGCACCAACTACCACACACAGGAACTTAACTACAACAGGACAGGTAAGCTGTTTACCTGTAACACACATTAACAAAACACACAAAGTTTTTTTCACACTACTTTTTTTTTTTTTTTTTTTTTTTTTTTTCAGTTGAACTCACCCTCAACCGGGCTCCTCACACACCAGCAGCCCTGAACAGCCTGGCTGCTTTCTTGAAATACCCTGCACCTGGCTCTAATTTACAATAAAAAACAGGTGCAGGGGATAATTAATAATAAAACAATTAACAATTAAACAGCACCAAGAAATTAAATAAAACGTGCATTTCCACCTGTTTTAGGCAGGAAGGAATCTGCTCCTCTCCCTGCTACTTTAATATATATATATATATATATATATATATATATATATATATATACACACACACACACACACACACACACACACAAAATGGGACAAATTGAGTCACCACCGCAAAGTAAAATGTACTTAAATATTTAAACAAAAAAAAAAAGTTTTTTAATATACATTTATTTTTAAAGCTGTTTTCATTAACATTTAGCAAATGTGCTGTGACAGGAAATGGCATTGTGGTGATGTCAGACCAGAAGAAGGAAGCACACACAGGTCAGATAGCTGCAGTTTACAGGAGCGGCATGCGCCGTTTATTAAATAACACTAAATTAAATCAAATATTTAAACAAAAATAAACACTGCTCACAGAGCACAAAAGCAAAAGGTTTACACAAAAATAAATCATGAACACAAAATACAAACATAGGTCAGGCGGGGTGATCGCCTTCACTGTTCCTATATCTGCTGTTTTTAAATGAATCTCTCCGAACACACACGCTGAGTGCAGAGCGCTGCAGGTAATTATACAGGTGACCATCTCCCAATTAGCAACAAATTAATCACTTAATTAATTCGAGAGATGGCCACATTCTGCACGGGTTTTATAATGTGGATGGGGCTTCCCATCCTCGCTGCAAAACAATAACAAAACTAAAACACTGCTACGCCGTCATACAATAAATAATAAACAAAAAAAACACACGGCTGTTCACCGTCATCTATAAACAAAAATAAAACACAATACAATAAACAAATACAAAATAACACAGTGGCGGAGGAGGAGACTCCGTTCTAAAAATAAACTTAACAATACAAATAAACAGCAGGGCTTTCCTACCGCCCTGCTACAGTGTATAATAACTTTTCTGTATAATTCGTAAAAACAACAAAATCCATAATACTTTAAATACAGAGAAATGCATAATACATGATATACAGTATAATACATGATATAGTAGCATAATACATGACATAGTAGCAACAACACAGCAGTTAATATCAGGCTTAAAGAGCATAGAAACCAAAAGAGAACAAGTGGGTCTTGAGAGTTGATTTAAAGCGAGCGACGGTGGGAGCATCACGCACCAAAGCTGGGAGAGAGATCCAAAGAGTCGGAGCCATGAAGCTAAATGAGCGTTCTCCAAGCGTGGTGCACTTTTCTTGGGGATAAAAGGCAGGCCAGAGTGAGAGGACCTCAGCTTGCGGGCAGGGGCATTGAGAGTCAGCAGGTTGAGGAGGTACTCGGGACCTGTGTGATGAAGGGCATTGTAAGTGAGCAGGAGAGTTTTGAAAATACTTTAGAGGTAGCCAGTGCAGCTGGGCAGGTCGAGGGGTGATGTGATCACGTTTGTTACGTAAGGATCCTGTCGGCAGTATTCTGAGCTAGCTGCAGTTGGTTTATGTTGCGTGCCGGGAGACCACCATATAGAGAGTTGCAGTAGTTGAGTCGAAAGGAGACAAATGCGTGACAAAGTATCTCCGCATCCGGGAGGGAAAGGTAGGGATGGACTTTGGAGATGGTAAGAGGAAGATACTTTTAAAAAGGAATGTTGTATCATAGTATTATGTTGAATTAGTATTTTAAAATATTTTTTTTCTATTTTTCAATAAAAAGCCACTGAAAACCTATCCTCACTTTTCAATGTCATTATTGTAACAGATAGTGTATTGCCCCCTAGTGAAAATTTGCCTTAGGCCATCCCTATGAGCAGGTGATTATGAAAGGAGATTGCATCATTTCCAACATGACCACATTGTAAGTAGACCAGTTTCAAACATTTCTTTAAAAAAAAATCACTTCAAGTGTCTGAAAATCATTAATTAGGTTGAATGATTAAACTAGTCATTACCGTAACAACTTATTTTGTTTTGGTAATGACGGAACTGTTACGATAATGACACTTTTTAGAAATGCTTTATACTAAATGATTTTTAGTATATAAATTAATTCATCAGTATTTCACAAAAGTATTGTCTTCGAATGCAGAATGACTAGGGGAGGGGCATAAATGCCCTTTAAGTCCACTCCCATCTGCATTTCTAGAAAATTGATTATATTGTGTGTGCTGGACTTGTATGTTGTCCCATTGTTTGTCTCTTCTGTCTTGTCCTGTGCATGTGTGGCATGTATTGCTATGGTGTTCAGCACTGAACGTCTGGAAGCGAGCGGGAGGGGGAGGAGTGAAAGGTTCCAGTGATGAATGTCTGGAGGAACCGAGCAGGAGGGGGAGGAGTGAAAGGTTCCAGTGCTGAACGTCTGGAGGAACCGAGCGGGAGGGGGAGGAGTGAAAGGTTCCAGTGCTGAATGTCTGGAGGAACCGAGCGGGAGGGGGAGGAGTGAAAGGTTCCAGTGCTGAACGTCTGGAGGAACCGAGCGGGAGGGGGAGGAGTGAAAGGTTCGAGCGCTGAACGTCTGGAGGAACCGAGCGGGAGGGAGAGGAGTGAAAGGTTCGAGCGCTGAACGTCTGGAGGAACCGAGCGGGAGGGGGAGGAGTGAAAGGTTCCAGTGCTGAACGTCTGGAGGAACCGAGCGGGAGGGGGAGGAGTGAAAGGTTCCAGTGCTGAACGTCTGGAGGAACCGAGCGGGAGGGGGAGGAGTGAAAGGTTCGAGCGCTGAACGTCTGGAGGAACCGAGCGGGAGGGGGAGGAGTGAAAGGTTCGAGCGCTGAACGTCTGGAGGAACCGAGCGGGAGGGGGAGGAGTGAAAGGTTCCAGCGCTGAACGTCTGGAGGAACCGAGCGGGAGGGGGAGGAGTGAAAGGTTCCAGTGCTGAACGTCTGGAGGAACCGAGCGGGAGGGGGAGGAGTGAAAGGTTCCAGCGCTGAACGTCTGGAGGAACCGAGCGGGAGGGGGAGGAGTGAAAGGTTCCAGCGCTGAACGTCTGGAGGAACCGAGCGGGAGGGGGAGGAGTGAAAGGTTCCAGCGCTGAACGTCTGGAGGAACCGAGCGGGAGGGGGAGGAGTGAAAGGTTCCAGCGCTGAACGTCTGGAGGAACCGAGCGGGAGGGGGAGGAGTGAAAGGTTCCAGCGCTGAACGTCTGGAGGAACCGAGCGGGAGGGGGAGGAGTGAAAGGTTCCAGCGCTGAACGTCTGGAGGAACCGAGCGGGAGGGGGAGGAGTGAAAGGTTCCAGCGCTGAACGTCTGGAGGAACCGAGCGGGAGGGGGAGGAGTGAAAGGTTCCAGCGCTGAACGTCTGGAGGAACCGAGCGGGAGGGGGAGGAGTGAAAGGTTCCAGCGCTGAACGTCTGGAGGAACCGAGCGGGAGGGGGAGGAGTGAAAGGTTCCAGCGCTGAACGTCTGGAGGAACCGAGCAGGAGGGGGAGGAGTGAAAGGTTCCAGCGCTGAACGTCTGGAGGAACCGAGTGGGAGGGGGAGGAGTGAAAGGTTCGAGCGCTGAACGTCTGGAGGAACCGAGCGGGAGGGGGAGGAGTGAAAGGTTCCAGCGCTGAACGTCTGGAGGAACCGAGCGGGAGGGGGAGGAGTGAAAGGTTCGAGCGCTGAACGTCTGGAGGAACCGAGCGGGAGGGGGAGGAGTGAAAGGTTCCAGCGCTGAACGTCTGGAGGAACCGAGCGGGAGGGGGAGGAGTGAAAGGTTCGAGCGCTGAACGTCTGGAGGAACCGAGCGGGACGGGGAGGAGTGAAAGGTTCGAGCGCTGAACGTCTGGAGGAACCGAGCGGGAGGGGGAGGAGTGAAAGGTTCCAGTGCTGAACGTCTGGAGGAACCGAGCGGGAGGGGGAGGAGTGAAAGGTTCCAGTGCTGAACGTCTGGAGGAACCGAGCGGGAGGGGGAGGAGTGAAAGGTTAAGGTCTTTTTTTTGGCCTGGTCTTAGTCCGAACAGGGACCGTGTTATTTCGATTAATAAATTGATTATTCATTGCACCTGGCAACGCTCTTCATATTCTGCTTCATCATCAAGGGCACGGGTCATTACAATATTTTGGGGAAAATATTCCCTTGTAAGATGGCCATGTTATTGAAATATTTGCCTATAAATAATAATTAATATATACTATAAATATTTTGCTCTATTTAACAATGCAAGATATTTAGTTAGTAAGGGGGTTACGTAAGGTGAAATGATCAATATTGGCCTCAACCCCACCAAATCCAGTGGAAATGCACACAATAAAATGGCATTTCCTAATGCTTTACTGTGTTTACACTTTTTCTTTTTAGAGTAAAGGCCTCTACATACCAGACGCAATGCAACAAGCGACAACAACAACAAAAAAAAACCTTTTCTTTTCCGTGTGCCAAGAGGACTTTGCTGCCCTTTCTTTGACATGTTTTTTTTGTTTGGTTTGATTTTCGTGCTCCACAAATCTCATACAGCGCCTACTGCTCTCTGCACTCCTAACTCACCTCACCTCTGGGCTGTAAGTGCGGCCGCTAAATACCCCGATGCACAGGCGGCCCTCATTGTGAGCCTCATTATCATGATTGCAGTTCAATATTTGTGTGTGCTGAGTAATTTGTGTTGCTCTTAAGTTTACGTAGGCTGCTAGGCAATTTGGATTTTGCAGTCACAACTGTTTGCCCCAATGTGTTTTAAAGTTTTACGATCTCCAATAAAACCTATTTTGGAATCTGTGTAGTGTCATTGTAAATGGTTTATTTCTTTAAATATTTATTTTAAATCGCTGTTTAAATCTTTAAGTGTTGTTACTGTAACAAGCTGTTATTATATATATATATATATATATATATATATATATATATATATATATATATATATATATATATAGTGGTAAATATCTGTGGTACTGTGGCACTATAGTAAGTAACGTGCTAAACGGGCTAAGTATCCAGAAAAGCTTGAAAAATGAAAAGGGCCAAAAACATGCTATGTTTTAAATTGGCCACTAGAGGTCATTATTTAACCTGCCTGCAAGATGCAAATGATTGACAAGGTCAATGTTTAAATCAGGGGTGTTCAATTGTTTTAATTGAACCTGAATGATCTCATTTAGATGCCATATTTTTCTAGGAAGGGGTGTAGAAGTTCAAGGAGCAGACGTGTGTGTGTGATATCGCTGAAGCAACTGAGCGAGATAACAAGCGAGATATCTTCTTGTCCTTCTACCACTGTGTGAGGAAAGCAACATCAGCTCACATTGTGTGAGTCAGGGCGATTTCAATTCCTGTGTGCAATTAGAGCTCATTACTATCTATAACAATTGTGTTCATTTTCTGTTGTTTGTGTCGGATAAACGGCCTGGTCGTTCTGACTATTATGCCTCTTTTCCACTGTACAACCGAGCCATGCCAGGTCTGTCCCGAGTCCTCAGGGTGCGGTTAAGGGGAACCTGGGTTGTTTTTCCACTGCAAAGCTGAGCCATGCTACTGACGTCACACACAACGAAAGACAGTTGGGTAACATTTAATATTGCATGACATAAATTAATATTAAATAGATATGCAATTGCATATTAAATTAATGTTAAATCAATATTTGATGAATATGCAATTGTTGGTTTCTTTCTAACTGTTAACCAAATGTCGATTGAAGATGTAATTCCAGATCACGTCCATTTATATTACATTTTGTTACCTTTGAAAATGTGTAATCATTTTCCATTGTTTACATGTTTTTAATTGAAAATACAGTTAATCTGTTATTGGAAAGTAACAAAGAATAATTGAACGCAAATTTTATATAAATTGCATATCTATCAAATATCAATTGAACATTAATTTAATATGCAATTGCATATCTATTTAATATTAATTTATGCCACGTAAAGTGTTAACGATTGTTGTTATTAATTATTGTTATCAATTTACTCAGTTTGTCAAAAGATGTGCAAACGCTGTTCAAAAAGGAATAGACCAACAGTACAGCTGTATCTTGCATCTCTATATTTTGTAAATATATTAAGGCATTTCTTTATAATCCACACATTTTACCAATTACATCAACTTAATAAAGTTCAATTAGTTCTGTTGAAATGGAAAAAAATAAGTTTTTAAAAATATGATTTGCCAAAGATATCCCGTTAAAGAATTCTCATCTGTGTTGTTGATACAGGACACTCTTGAAATGATTATGACGCTGATGTTTTATTCAGGGCAAGCAAATATTGAAGCAATTTGCTAATGTTGCTGTAGGTATAATGGTCATTGTTCTTTATTGTTAAGCAATTGCACAACAAAACACCAGATTCCCTTTTTAACAGGATATGTGTGAAATAGTGTCATTACTAACCTTTCTAAAGCAATCAAACCGTAAGAGAGGTTAACTGCTCTGCATTAGACCTGCTCATAGAAGAGGCTCTATTAATGACACCTCCGTAATCCAATCCAAGGAATATAAAGCGATTAACTAAGATTAGCCAATGTGACCGAGAGAGAAGGGATTTGAGCTGTAAATCTCCCTACCAACCAGAAAGGGCACTTCGTAAGGTTGTTGGTATGCTTCCCATAGACTTGCTTACTCGCAGGTATGCAGAAATTGGAGGTCGCCCATCTTATGAGAAGTGCGTAGCTGCAAGTGCTCTGAACGACTCCACTGTGATCTGCTCCGGGGCAGGCAGGGATTGGATAAACTAGGGCACCGGGCTGATCGCAGGAAGGAGTTTGAGGCAGTGATTGGATAGACCAGGGTGGTGGGCTGATCGCAGGGAGGAGTTTGGGGCAGTGATTGGATAGACCAGGGTGATGGTCTGATCACAGGGAGGAGTTTGGGGCAGTGATTGGATAGACCAGGGTGGTGGGCTGATCACAGGGAGGAGTTTGGGGCAGTGATTGGATACACTAGGGTGACGGGCTGATCGCAGGGAGGAGTTTGGGGCAGTGATTGGATAGACCAGGGTGGTGGGCTGATCGCAGGGAGGAGTTTGGGGCAGTGATTGGATAGACCAGGGTGGTGGGCTGATCACAGGGAGGAGTTTGGTAGTGTAAAGGGGGTGCAGCTTCGTGGGTACGTGGCCTTCTGCTGACATGTGATCAGGAAGCCGTAGCTTGTGTTTTGTTATTATTTTGTGTTTGTGCCACAGTTGCAGAGGATTGAGGAGCCAGGGAGCTGTAGCCGGACAGCCAGCATCACCACCCAGAGCACAGCTCAGCACTGCACTGACACGCACAACACAGCACAATTTCAAACCAGAGAGCTAGCATCACCATCCAGAGCACGATTCAACACTGCACCGACACGCACAGCACAGCATCACCACCCAGAGCACGGGAACACTGCACGCACACGCACAACACAGCATCACCACCCAGAGCACGGCTCATCACTGCACTGACATGCACAACACAGCATCGGCACCCAGAACACAGCTCAACACTGCACGGACACGCACAACACAGCATCACCATCCAGAGCACGATTCAACACTGCACCGACACGCACAGCACAGCATCACCACCCAGAGCACGACTCAACACTGCACTGACACGCACAACACAGCATCACCATCCAGAGCACGACTCAACACTGCACCGACACGCACAACACAGCATCACCACCCAGAGCACGACTCAACACTGCACGGACACGCACAACACAGCATCACCATCCAGAGCACGATTCAACACTGCACCGACACGCACAGCACAGCATCACCATCCAGAGCACGACTCAACACTGCACTGACACGCACAACACAGCATCACCATCCAGAGCACGATTCAACACTGCACCGACACGCACAGCACAGCATCACCACCCAGAGCACGACTCAACACTGCACAAACACGCACAACACAGCATCACCATCCAGAGCATGACTCAACACTGCACGGACACGCACAACACAGCACATTACCCAGAGCACGGCTCACCACTGCACTGACATGCACAACATAAAAGCACAAAATATTACAAAATAATACAATTCTTAATCAGTGAAGTACAGAAGATTGCAATCAAATCCAATATGATGCATTGTTAGCTATTTTGAGTTACATTGTTAGCTACATATCAGCAATCAATAGATACAGCTTTTACACAGGGAAAGAGACCTTGCATTTTAGATAAACATTTCAAATTATATTCAAAAGTACAATTATCTGCATTAGTTTACAGTTATGAACCCACTGCAACATGTTGTTGTTTATAATTATAAACTGAATTACAGTTTATATTCACAGTCAAAACCATCAAAATGTAGTTATGACAAGTCAGTGGTTAATATTAAGGCATTGCATTGTGATAATTCACAACAACATGCATTAACCCCGTGTGTTCCATACACATGCTTTGCTGTTATTATTTAATCAGCAAAAACTAAATAATACACACCAAGAGAATTCTGACACATTTCTTGCTTTTGTTCTTTACCACAAAATTGATCTGCATATGATTAAGTACATAACCTTTACAGTAAAACAAAAAAACACTCATAAAATATGGTTTAATTATCTATCTATCTATCTATCTATCTATCTATCTATCTATCTATCTATCTATCTATCTATCTATCTATCTATCTATCTATCTATATATCTATATATATATATATATATATATATATATATATATATATATATATATATATATATATAATCATAATTAAACTATAGCTATGCGTGTATGTATGTTTACATATTTACATATAACTCAGTTATTATGTGTAATACTTTATTGAAAAACCTGAACCCAATTTGAATACATTTTAACTCATTTTGTGAATACATTTTAACTCATTGGTTGTTTTGTTATTTTGACGATTATTAATACGCTTGTTAATTTACTGGTAAGGTGACCAGATTTTTAAGTCCTTAAACTGGGACAGTATGGGAATATTGTGAATAACTTCCAACTGCCAAGCTCCGGGGAAGCTCTCTGGTTCTTATTTTCACTTTGGCAATGTTTGATCTAATATCATATTGAAAGGGAATGCAGAGACTTATTGTGATATTCAGAGTGGAATCTTTTACTTTCAAAAACTGTTTTTGTGAATAAATTATCTTATTGGCTTGGTAATTTCATTTCTACACAACAGGTAGTCATTACATTACACAGTACAATTCAATAATAGCAAATTCCGAGATTCTATTTTATTGCTGATTGCTACTGTAAATCTAGAAAGAAGAAGAAACTGCATCTTCTCTCTCTGATTTCCACTTTCCATCTCACTATCTCTGCCTCTATGCTTTCCTCCAGTGTCCAATCTGCAAACCAGACCCTTCCTGTATGAAAACGTTACTTATCTCAGTATTTCTATCTATAAAATGGTTACTTCAGAGAATCTTTTTTTTTTTTTAATATTTGATTTCTTACCATTTAATATGACAGGGTATTTGTTCTGTAGATTTTTCTATTGCAGTTTCTGCTTGGGTCATTAGTGTGCCTTGATTAATATAATTTTTTTTCATCCGCTTTCTACTATTAAACTGTTACTATTAAAAGGTGATGAAATATGTTAAATAGACTGTCTTTTGACTGTGCAATAAATTAAGCCCACTAATCAAGCTTTTCTGAATTTTGTGCACAAGGACCTGCTTTTTTCTCTCGACCAGAGTATGACCTCCTTAATCAAGGTAAGGAATGACCTGCGTGTAAAACAGACAGCAATAGACAACTATTACAAGAACAGGCCCCTGTATTCACAATGGGATTCCAATTTGCTTTTCCATTGTGTCTCAGTCCTGTTCTGGAAGGAACACCTATTAACTAAGGAACACCTCAGCCCCACTGCATCTTTAATCCAGAGTACCTGCTATATCAGGAAGCGTGCTTCTGACATTGACCCCCAGAAAAGTACTTTACATTATCACAGCTTCTTTTCCGTTTTCAGGCTTATCTTATACTCACCTAGTAGCATGCAGTTGTTAACCATGTCTGGTTGACAATGCTTTATCATATTCTTAATGGTTTACCACACTAGTCGTTTCTTTTGCTTAAATAGGGTTTACTCATGAGATGCCACACTCCAACCCAGCTTTGATTTATTGCACAGGGAGACAGGGGTAACACTTTACATGGAGTGTCTGTAATTACTGTGTATTTACATGGTAGTTACATAGTAAATACATGAGTACTTACACATAATTACAATGCTATAATGCATAGTTACATTGTGTACATCTTTTTACAAGATATATGTAAGCACACAATTGTATCAGAAAAGGGTTAGGGTTAGGTTTTGAGTTAGGATTAAAGTTAGGGTTAGGGTTAAAGGTTAGGATTGGGATTATATCATTGAAAACAACTGACACCTGAAGTACATTGTAACTGTGCATGCTAACATTGTAATTATGTGTATGCATGCTAACATTGTAATTATTACACATATATTTACTATGCAAATACACAGGAATTAGAGACACTTGTAAAGTGCTACCGGACATGCATGCAAACACTCAGATCTGCTTCTTTAGGCATGCATATTTTATTTCAACAACAGCAAATAGACTGTAAATGTAATAACTATGCTGGTATTACCACACACACTCAGATTTCTGTTAGGTTGAGCCCTTGAATTTTCCTGAAGACAGACAGGGCTTGTCACACAGAAGCTCTTAAAGGGATCTTACTGTCCGTTATAGTGAGTCTGTTACAACAGCAGTAAACCTTTATGAGAGAAAAGAAGAGTGAGGAACAACACTTTTAATACAAACTGGCTTCTAAAGATTCACATTGTTGTGCATGTGGGGCCTTTGAAAAGGAACCTGGATTATTTTCAGACGCACATTCAAGTATGTGAGGTAAGGGAGTATTAGAGAAGGGATTATGAGCTGCCAGTATTTATCAGTAGAGGTTGTTCGAACCTAACCCAATTAAGATCTAAGATCATGTCAAGATGCGTTATTGGCTGTGAACAATAGTTTAATACCTTATTGAATGGCTTAAAGCATTACTGAGAACAAGACACCGTGCAGAGAAAACATTTTACTTATATTACTGACGGCTGTGCTGGAAATACTGCTGTCAGAAGTGATGTATTTATTATTCATGTAACCTGGGTCATTAATTCACCGTGGAGCATTGTTGTGGGAGGATAATAATGCCTGGAGGACATGACTTTCAGTTGAAGATTTCTTGGTCTAAAATTGTACACAAGGGAATCAATTTGGCTTTATTCCATTCATGAATTATATATATTTGCAGCAGGTTAAAAAAAGTTTTGCTTCAGTACAAAAGTATGCTCGTACAAGGAGTACTAAAAGACTATTAGGGTCATCTTTTAAATCAATGGGAAAAGCACCATCTCTGAGAGAAAGAAACTCATTTTAACGTTATAAAACTTTCAAGAAGCTATTTAGAACAGCTTCTTCCTGCAACAGTGTTATTCATCACAGTTGTTGTTTGCCTCTCAGCCAATGTGCTTTTGCCGTTACTCTTGCTTTAAAGTAGGCTCCCTGCTGTTTTTACTTTTATAAAACTAAGGCCCAAACTAAAATGCTCCTCATGCTAGCTGACTCCCCTAGGGTCAGCGGGATCACTTCGACACAAACATAGAGACCACACAGCAATGGTCTCTATGTGAACGAACCGAGGCTCAAGTCTCACTATTTCAGAAATTGTCTAGCTTATAGATACTTTGTATATTATCTAAAGGCAGCTAATCCAATTGTGTTCTTCAATGCCCTGATTTGGGACTATACCTAACTAATTTGTGAAACAACTATCTGCACACTAACAAATTTTGAGATCAACACAGGTTGAAACCACATGATTGCCATTCACGCTATTCAAAATCCCCTTTTAACATGGCAATTAAGCATTATACAGGCAGTGAGAATAGGTTATGGAGTAATGTTATCTAGTTAATGTCCATAATGTAACATATATCCTCAGTTCATATGACATGTTTTACATTGTCCTATAACCCTCAAGAAGCCGGGTTACGAATGCCACCTCAATTGTGCAACAATGTCCTCTACATCTGAAAGGCACACCACTCCCATTTGGATTTAGTTACAAGAAGCTTAAAGTATAAGGAAGAAAAATGCCAGGAAAAATGGCAAGAGTAATCCTATTCCAAAAATACGTAATCAGTAAGCCCGGCATCCACATCTTGAACATGCACACACACACACACACACACACACACACACACACACACACACACACACACACACATACACACACACTCACGCACACACAATGTTTACAGTGCTTGCATTGTCCTACTCTCAATGGCCTGGTATGTTGCCAGTATGTCAGATGGCCCAGTACAGTCCAAGGCTGCTGTGAGTGCTGGAGCCATGCAGGTGCTGTTAGTTACAGGCTGACAGATGGCAGGCCAGAAGTCCACTAACAAGATGAAGATAGTCCAGCCAGCAATAAGCAGGCTTATGTCTGAGCAGCAGATAAACAGACTCTTCCAGAAACAGACAGTGCTTTTCTAACTTTCGTCACCCACTAACTCACTCAGAGCTTCATCTCACCAGTCCGGCAGTGTGCTCTTCTTAACAGCCAGGTACTTGGAAGTTTTACTATCTGGTTTGAGCCTGAGCTAGTGAAGGCATCACAAGGACCACTGGGATACAATTACTGAACCAATAACTTCAACCACTTTTGCTTTTGGAATTCATTGGGCACATTCATTGAATATTACTTTTAAAGGACTTTTTTTTTCCGTTCCTGCTACATTATAAGTAACTAATCATGCATTTGAAAACTGGACTACTGTTTATCATCTTTTTGTTTGCCTATCATGTATTTGGAAGAACAGGTGAGTTGTTAAGGCTTTGTTTTAGAGAAGTATTTTGTGCTATTTCTTTTTTAATGCTGCCAATAATGTGGTAATATTCTGAACTGAAATTTTAATTTAATCTACTTTGAAAATAAATAAACATAATCTGAGGTTGCTTTTGCTAATGATTACAAATATTTACTGATTGCAGGACATTACTATTTCAGCAACTAACCCATACCAAGTTTGGCCTTTTAATAAAAACGCAATTCACAACTCATCAACATGATATAAGATGATATACATTTAGGAAATAATCTTTAAAAGAGCTGTTTCTGCCTGTAGTTTTCTTAATCTTTTAATACCTTATGATTGATCATGTGTTTTATTTAATTGGTAATCTGTTGAGCCATTTAACACATTGAAGCTCTTCTACAGTCAATGGTAGTGACTCCTGCCAAGTTAGAATCAGAAATAAATACTGTTCTGTAAGTATGGAGTGAAGGAAAAGTACAGTGACAGTATAGGACATCCCTATAGGACATCCCTTATACATCTGGAACTGTACACCCTGTAAAGATTACAAAAAGCGTGTTACAAAACTGTGTGCCCCGTGTTGTCTGTATCGCATCGTTATGTTTTTGTCAACATGATTTACTCGGGAGTGTTCACCAGGAGAAAAAAAAGTCTTCTGAACATCGCAGTGTATCCAGATCATGCTCCCTCCAATGCTGGTTTTCTGCTCTACACATTGCAGGAGGGAGCGTCAACTGAATACACTGCAATGTTTAGAAGGAGAAAAGTCTTTCTCTCTGCGCACGTTCCCAAGTAAAACAAGCTGAAAAATGTCATTCCCTAGATAATTTACCTATGATGTGTCAATACAAAAATATTAAAACTAGTGATAGCACGTTGAAAAACTGCTAAATGGACACCACGGCATATAGCAAAAGTAAAGCCATGTGTTTCTTGTAAACTGCAGAGTTCTGGAGCACTTTAACACACTGCTGCCCATGTTATAAAATGCTTGATGTCATGGATGCTTGACTTGTTCAGTAGAGGAGAAAGAGATGACTTTCATTGAAGACTAGTTATATTTACTGTTAAAGGGTGCATTTGTGTGGGTTTGTTTCTTTAAAAAAGCATACAGAAGTTAATTTAATTTTAACAACAAACAACAACAACAACAACAACAACAACAACAATAATAATAATAATAATAATAATAATAATAATAATAATAATACTCATCATCATCATCATCAGACCAAAACATTTCACGTTTACAAATAAAGTGATCAGTGATATATTACTGTGTTAGATAAGATAAAGACGTTTGGCACTTTGACATCCATTGCATGTTTTGCAGAAGTGCTCATCTAGTTGTTTGTAAAAGCTGACCAGTTTGGATTTATGAATGGGAGCAGATTGTGATGGGAATTGTTTTTACAACACAGAAACCATTGTTCCCTGAGTCACGTTGAGATCAATGGAACAAATACTCATCTGAGGCCTTTAGTTATAATTCATAATCTTCATGATGAATTAGTTCTGATACAGCCCCCCCCCCTCATCATGAAACTAAACCAAAGCTTTCTGGTCTGCTGTGTAAAGTACACTAATTCATTCAGACTTGTGCTACTTCCATTATTAAGGAGATTATATAATTGCACTAATCTGTGAATTTCTTATGTTTAAAGGAGAGGCATGCACTAGGGACATTTAACTATACACAATAACAAAATTTCCAGTTAGGCCCATTCAAGCAACGCTTTGATTATTTATTTTCTAAAAAGAAAATTCCCTGCTACATTTTGCACCTGTCTTATGAATTAACAGAGTGACTGATTGAGTGTTGCTCAATGAGATGCAATTGATTCACCAGATTGAAGATGTCAGTCCAGTGACTTGAGGACATTGCATGCTGGTCCCATTGAGCAACGATGCTTAACCTAATCTGAAACAAAAACAAATGTGGAAATGTGAAAAAACATGAAGTTATCAAAAGTGCCCTGCCATTTAAAGTGGAGGTATCTAAAACACAAGCCACGTTTAAATAAACCTTTGGGGCCACCTTGACCAGCACAAAGCAAACTGGCACAACTGTCAAACCGATGGGGGTCAAGGTTTACCCAATTGTTTCTTGAAACTTGGCTTATGTTTTTGATGCAAGTTAGAAGAAACAATTACATAAATGATATCGATGTCACAATAAGTGTGTTCTCTAGTATATTTCCATGTTGACAGAACAAGATAATTGTCATTAAATGTGGATGTGCTGTAATATGCATATGCATGGATAAATGTGCCTGGGGTCTGCAAAAATCAGCAAAAAAAATGTGAGAAAAAGAAGGAAATGTTTACCTTAATTTTGTGACTTATTTCTCTTGTACTGTAAGACAGGGATTGCCTTTTTTTTCTACATTTCACCAAATAGTGTTGGGAATTACAAATTAAAATGGTGTTTTTGGCTGATTTACTTTTGCTGCACCAATACCCTGAAAATACGTAAACTATCCGTGCTCTATAGAGAGTCTCTGGCAGTTGTCGCTGATAACTTGGCGCAAGTAACTACTGTTCCTCTCAATGAGATTTCACAGGTGAGATACATAACTGCAAGATGGCTTAATACCCTTTTCAGAGGGATACATTGTAGCTTCTGAACATATTGAAACACTGCAGATAATAGGGTACAGTACCCTCTTTTCACACTCACAACCCTAATACTAAAGACTGGTCACACAGTTGATTTACATTTGCTTAATGCAATTACACATAACAATATTGAAAAAAACAATACGAAGACTGTGACAGGGTAGGCTGAGTGGTGACGTCAGGCCAGAATGCAAGAAGAATAACAGATGCAGTACTGCAGGGCAAAAGAAGCAGTGTGTGCTGTTTATTTAAACAAAATAAAATAAATATTTATACACAAAAACACTACTCACACAGCCAATTAAAAAAGTGTGAACAAACAGAAATCTCGAACACAAAATATACAATCCTAGGTCAGGCTGGGCAGTTGCTGTCACTGTTCCTAGAATGTTTGATTTTCTTTTGATTTCCTTTCTCCTCTTGCTCTCCCATACTCTCCTTTGTACTGTCACCCCTTGCAGCCAAAGCTGCAGGTCTTTTATATTATGGCCGAGGGGTTAACTGACTATTAATTCTCTCATTACCCCTCGGCCATTGTCTGCACATGTAGATCTGTCATGTGTGACTGCCAGCTAATTCAATAATTACTAGCTGACAGTCACACATTCACACAAGTTATTTTAATGTGGATGGGGCTTCCCATCCACACTGCCAAACAAAACCTATGGTTTCTCGTTGTTTTAACACAGTCTAAATAAAGATGTACAGCAACATAATTATTAAATACATGGCTGCAAGTCCCGACTGTTTTATGTGTAGTGATAAATTTTACTGCTCCTGGTTGGAATAAGTATGACGCTATTTTATCTCGCTAATTTTTGCAGCTATTCGATTCTTTCTTTTTCAGGGTAATTAGTACATATATTTAGGAAAAGTCAGGAAAGCACAGCTCCATATCTTAAACACACTCACTGCAGTTTAAATTTAAATTCCAAAAATGGTCAAAATGACCGCCTTGGTTGTTCTAGTGTTAAAGGAATCTCCGCAGAAATATTTACCTCAAAAAATAATAATAATAATCAAAAATAAAGATATTTCTCTTGTTCTATCCCACAACAGTTGAAATGGATGCTTTAGCCCAATTTCTTGCAAACTGTTGGGGGGTCTCCTTATGCCCTAGAGTGTCATATTGTGTATCAGCCTATTTACTGGTTTTACTATTCTGCCCACTCTAGTTCTGATTTGTGAAGCAGCCCAGGTAATAGTTGATGTCTCGACTACTGATGGCTGTTCAATGATTTCGGCTGCAAATTCAGATCTTGAAGGCTGTTCATCATCGTCTGAGTTTACAGTATTTGCCCTCACACTCAAATTCTAATAGTCGACTGTTGTTACATCTTTCTGAACCCGGATTACCATCACCCAAGCTTTCTGGTTGTTCATTGACTTCAACATCCATTTCTAGAGAACATTGGAGTTAGATGCTTGTGTTCTGATCCAATCAACTTGATTCCTGCAAATTTTCTGGCAACTCCTGGGCACATCTTTCACTTGTGGCAAAGTCGTGTTCAAATAGATCACTGAGCAATAGGTTGTCAAATTTACCTTCCATTTCAATTGGTAGGAAATTAGTCAACATTGGCAAATTGCAGTGTTCTACTTTGTCTTGTGTGGCATGAGTGTGCCTAGCAACTACAGCATACAAAATGGACTCATACTTATCTGCTAATTTCTTGCGCCCACGCTCGCCTTTGTTTGCTAAAAGAACCTGATCGACTATGAACAAGATGGTTTTGCAGGGGTGACGTCAGACCAGAAACAGACTCAAAACAAGTGAATGGTGGGGCAAACTGAGATGCTATGGTGCTCAGTGTTTTATTAAATAATAAACAAAATAAAGATTTAAACAAAACAAAACACCACAAAACAAAAGGCACATTGGCCAAACAAATAAACAAATAACAAACAGAAACAAAAACAAGTATTGTGCTGGTTATAGCACGTATAGCAATTGTTCACTCTTTTTCCACAGACTTACGTCTCTCCTCTGACACTCCATCTGACATAGACAGTGACAGGCTTTTATACAGGTGAGCATCTCACGATTAGCAACAATTAATCAATTAATTAACTCAGTAGATGGCCACCTTCTGCACAAGGTTTTTATGAATGGGGATTTTAACCCCATTCATGTGATTATATTATGAGACAGGCTTTTCTCCAGTCCATCCACACACAACACAATATATATTACTACTAAAAAGATAACAACAACACAAATAAATTATAAAAATAGCACACAATATCCATAGGGCTGGGGCTCCCTGTCACATCGACATATTGAATGTCGGCTCCTTTGGTCTTTTTGTTGTACACTTCGGCTTGCCGTTACTGACATTTTGCAGTATGATCTTGAGCCAATCTCAGAGCCTCCTGAAGATCCTTTCTCAAGGTACTCACATACTTATCATAGTCTGTAAACTCACAATCTCTCTCCATACTCTGTTACATGACCTCTACAGGTAATCATGACAATCTTCCATACATCAGGTTAAATGATGGATACCCAGTAGTCTCATGCGCGGTGTAGTTTTAGCCAAACGTCAATGTTTGCAATACTTTCCCAACGTTCTATTAAACCATTCAACCTTGCCATTTCCCAAAGGATGATAAGCAGTGGTCCTAGATTTCCTTACTTCTGCTACCTGCAAAAGCTCCTGTATCAAGCGGCTCTTGAAATTGGCTCCTTGGTCCATATCATTTGGTGGAACCCATAGATGCAGAAATATCTATCCAAGAGTTGTCACGCTACCTGCTTTGTGGACTGATCGTGGCAAGGGGGAATGCATGAGCTAGTTTGGTAAAATGATCTGTGACCATGAGAACATCTATACTTCTGTTACTATAGTCTTCCACAGACCAATCAATGCAAACCAGTTCCATTGGAGATGTAGTTCCTACACTCTCAAGGGGAGCTCTTCTTTTAGGCTCAGCAGCCTTACTGACCACACAACGCTTGCATAACCTGACATAATCTAGAACATCCCTCTTCGTATCTTGCCAGACTTCTGTCTCATCAAATACAATGTACTGTACTGATCTTGGTGCCCTGCCTCATCGTGAACTACCTATAGCACATGTCCCATCAAATCAACTGACACACCATACTGCTATCTTCTTTTTCCAAACAAAGGATCTCTGAACACTCAATACAGAATGCTTAGAAATCTTCTTGTATCCTTCTCCAGCTTTATGAAAATAAATAATTTTCTACCAAAGGTCTTCAGATAGCTCTTTACTTTTTCCCATGTTGACTTATTGGTAATGACAGCAATCATCCTATTCCTAACCCTTTTATACTCTCTAAGAATGTTCACCTACAGTCCAGCATTTTCTAGATCTTTCTAGAATTGGGTTCTGCATTATCATATTGAATTTTCTAGCACCTTGTAGACAGTGCTACCATATCATCAAAGGGTATGAAAACAGTAGATGCCGATTATTAGCAACACTGATAAAGACAACATTTTCCTAGGAATGAATCCCGTTGCATAGAATTTAATGTTAATATAATTATGATATAATCAACTGCTCACCGCTTATTATCAACTTTATTACTAGTTGCCAGTGTTACAGATCTCCATGCAGCTTTTATAACACACTGACTTCACTATTTCTGGCAGACTGATTTATGGCTGAGTTATGACAGCAGGTGAGCTCACTGATACACTTCTTGAGGAGTTGGAGCTGCTAAGCACCCACAGGTTGAAGAGTCACAGGATACTGCATCAGATGAGGAACGCGAAGAGCCTTCACTCCAAGAACAGTTACGTGCTGTGGACAGTCTCCGCTCGATATGCCAGAATCGTGGCTTTCAAACTGGCTACGAAGATACTTGCAAAACTGAGGTGGAATTACAGCGGGAGGTGGTACATTGTAAAAAGCAGACAAGGTTGGACAATTTCTTATTTTAAAAGTGTGTTCTTTAGACTTGATTATAAGTACGACACATATTTTTATGTTTGCTTTACTCATTGTAGTGTAGTACATCAACGTGTAGCAATATTTAAGCCTACTCCTTTTTTTTGTTTTACACACAAGTGAAATAAACGATTCTATATTTGGGAATTTCGTGTTTCTCGTATTAATTTTTTTAACACTGTACCATTTAAAAAACATGTTTTTAAGTGCCATATTTGTACAACTACAGTATATATCGTTGTTCCATATAAATACAGTTGAAAACGAAGACTTTAGTTATTGGTAACTTTCGGTTGATGACAACTTTTTTGCTGGGAACCGAGAGTGGCATCTACTGTACTTTTGAATTAGCGTTTATGGAGTTTTACAAAAAAAAAATGGCTAAAATAAATAATTGTAGACATCTATTTTTTGTGACTTTTTTCTTCATCCACAAAAGCAAAACCTTTGTTACAAAAGTTTTTTCCTAAAATTCTTTGTTTTCAAGAAATTTCTAGAAATTGTAAATTTCCATTTGGGTATGTAAACTTTTGACTACAACTGTGTGTGCGTGTGTGTGTGTGTGTGTGTGTGTGTGTGTGTGTGTGTGTGTGTGTGTGTGTGTGTGTGTGTGTGTGTGCGTGTGTGTGTTTGTGTGTGTTTGTGTTTGTGTTTTCGGCAAAGTAATTACACAAATAATAGTCGTTCACTTGACATTTTTACCATGACCTGATAGCTCATGGACCTTCCTCAGTGCACAGCTTTGTCCCTGGCAATCAACTTCAGCTGACCAATTGATCCAGGTCACAGCAACACTTTTATATAGCAGACCTAGTCTGGTAGTTGTTACAAAATATTGTTCACAGCGCCGCTTCAAGCACTACACAGGACATGTGAGTGGCACACCTAGAACAACGAAGTGTGACATGTTAAATATATACACTGAGCGATGCTGGCTAATGTCTAGAAAAAGGAGCTGTCAAGGGTAACGTTCAATTGTATGGGAGAAGGAATGAGAGCTGAAAGCTGTATAAACCCCTACTTAACTGTACTTGTCATTTCCAGTAATTAAGATAAGAAATCCAGGTTAGTTTTTAAACCCGTAGCAGACATATCTTAGACTGGCAATCTGGTAAGATTCCCTTTTGAGCATCACGATCCCTGGAGTTGGGCATGTGTTTAACACAGGATACATAACATCTGCATTTAGGACTGTATGTAAAATCTTTGCTTTCAGTCTTTAAAGTCTGGTTAAGACAGCATGATACTGTGTGATTTGTTGTATAGTGTAGCTTGTTGCACCTTAATTTAATTTACTAGCATAATGCACAGAGCACATTACGCGTTGTTGCTAAACAGTACAATGTTTTGCTTCAGGACCATGGACAGCAAATGCTTGCCCAAGTTATGTGAATTAGCCTGTAAAATGGAACGTTTGCTTCCTTCTGCTGCTTTTAGTCAGTTAGATCCAAGGCACACACAATGTTGATCTCCCATCAATCTAAACTGTGGAGGTCAACAGTGAACCAACTTATTGTGTTCAGATACAACACTGAAGGACAAGCCTGGGAAATGACTACAGTGATTTATAGCACAGAGACTTTAAACAGTTGGACAAAGTGGTTTTTTAAATGATGTTTAGTGCCATTTGGACAGAATGAGAATTCTTCCCACGTTATGAAGCAGAAGTTAGATCAGTCCTAGAGGCATCATTTAAATAAATAATAATAAAAAAAAAAATCTAACTTTTTATTTTGTTGTCTGCCTGTGTGTTTAATATATCATCACTCACAAAAAAGACAAATACAGACAGGCCAGTGCATTAAAGACTTGGGTAATCTTCCAGTGATCCGCTAGTAAATCCTTGAACAGGCCAGTATCTTGATATTTCAATACATGTTTTACCATGCGTTACTTTAGGGTTCATTAACAGCAGTGTTATTCAACGGAACATGTTTTTGATAAGACCTAAATGGCACTTTCAGTTCTGCGCCTGACTCCCAGTTTCAATGAACAATGCTAACAGCTTGTCTCCCAGGTGGATCGGAAACGTGTAGATTTCTGTGTTGGGTTCCTGTACTTTGAACATCTGTCTTCTTGGTAATAATGAGCAGTGGAAGTAGGGACAAGTTGTATAAAGCAACTCATTAGTGACAGAAAAATACATGATTCAAAATTAAAATAGAATGGTTACTTATTATGTGTCTCTGTGGTTCTAAGAAAAGTATGTCCACAATTAATTGTGCTATCAAACTACAGCTGTGTTCGATGTTCTACTTTTTCTTAATATCACGGTAATTGATCACGACACATCTGTAGCTTTCATTAGAATATAATGTTATATAGTTACGAGCCTTATGTTAATAAAAAACACCTTATTAATTTTCTTTTTTTTTTTTGATTATTAAGTTCAGAGGTCCATTTGTCATGCTACTGTTTAATAGTCAATAATAATTACTTTTTTTCTTATTTATGTTGGTGTTTAAGTTTGTTAAATAAAGTATGCTGATGATATGTATTCCTCAGTTATTAATATAATTCTGAATAATGTTTGTATCTGTATTTTGTATTAAGCCAATGATTATCAAAGGGTTCTGTATGTTTGGTTTTGTATTCAACTATGTTCCACTAAATGTTCCACAAGAGTAAGTTGTGGAGTGCTTGCTTGTCAGCTAGGCCCTATTAGTAAACCAATTCTATCATTCCAGTTTAAGATGTAAAGAAAAAAAAACTTCTATACACTTTCTGTTTCAGACGAGCACAGTCAAGAAAATCTGGGAGAAGTCAAGACTCGTGTTAGTATTCCTCGGCCAGGAGGCCTAACAGATATTTTAAAAATAATCAAACGGTCATCAGCGATCAAGACGATATTTGATCTGGAAAGACACCGGATGAAAAGATCGGCCTTTTACCACACAGGAGTAAAGGTCTGCCCTGAAGAATCAATCAAACAGATCATAGAAAGCCACCAAGCGTATTACAAACTCAGAGGTAAGATCTTTTGGGCTGTGTGCTGCATGGTGTACCGCCTGTGTCACAGATGTGGGCTACTTTACATTCTCAGTGACAGTAACCAAGTGTGCAAGGGCTTGCATAATACTGTAAATCACACCAATGTGCTTTTGCAAGTGATTCTGCTCTCATACTACGTTCCCGCTAGCTGCTTGACACATTTTCCTTTGTGGCTCAAATATTTTTCCGTGGCAACAGCTTTGAAAAACGTACTTGTGTAAGACTGCTAGCACAGTCAACATGTGCTGGTATGAATCCATACAGACTGTTTGGTTTGATTTGATTTTGCCCAATGAAAGCACTTTAGCTTGATAATGTAATATATGCATACGACAAACGTTGTTTGGCTGGAGGACAGAGGCTCTAATTAGAAACAGTCAGTGGACAGCACTGCTTGTAATATTAGTTAGTCACAGGGAGGTGAAGCAGTTATGGTTTCAAACATTTTCACAGACAGCAAGCCAGAAACACACAGCTTCAAAAGATCACAGCTAAGTTTTTTTTTTTTCATTGTTTGCTATCTCTTTCCTATCTCTTTAAAATGTGCTGAAGTATATTTTGGAAATAGTAAGAGGATTCAAAAGAGGAACAATTTAATAAAAAAAAAATACAAACATTTATTCTTTTAAAAAGAAGGATTTATTGAGTTATGTCACTATGAATTATTGAGTTTTAATGTCAGAATCGGTGCATTACTGTCAGTAGTCCCAGGTGAAAGAACACAGTAAAATAATTAATAATTAAATACTTTAAACACAGTAGTGGCTGTACAATCCTACTTATATTATTAAGAACATAAGAACATAAGAAAGTTTACAAACGAGAGGAGGCCATTCGGCCCATCTTGCTCGTTTGGTTGTTAGTAGTTTATTGATCCCAAAATCTCATCAAGCAGCTTCTTGAAGGATCCCAGGGTGTCAGCTTCAACAACATTTCTGGGGAGTTGATTCCAGACCCTCACAATTCTCTGTGTAAAAAAGTGTCTCCTATTTTCTGTTCTGAATGCCCCTTTTTCTAAACTCCATTTGTGACCCCTGGTACTTGTTTCTTTTTTCAGGCTGAAAAAGTCCCTTGGGTCGACACTGTCAAAACCTTTTAGAATTTTGAATGCTTGAATTAGGTCGCCACGTAGTCTTCTTTGTTCAAGACTGAACAGATTCAATTCTTTTAGCCTGTCTGCATATGACATGACATTCTCTATTTTACTCCAATCTACTTCTGTTAGTCTCTGTTTCATACCTTCATAGTTTGCTTTTATAAAATTGTAAACCTTAGCTTTAGTCATTTCTTTTGGGGATTTAAAAAACACTTCAAATGAGACCATGTTGTGGTCTGAGTTTGCCAGTGGTTCTCTGACCTCTGTTTTAGTTATTCTATCTTCGTTGTTTGAAAAGACTAAATCAAGGCATGCCTCCCCTCTAGTGGGTGCCTTCACAAATTGTGTTAGGAAGCAGTCATTTGTCATTTCCACCATTTCTATTTCATCCTTCGCGCTACCCACCGGGTTTTCCCATTTTATTTGGGGGAAGTTGAAATCCCCCATTAGTATGGCTTCTCCTTTGCTACACACATTTCTAATGTCATTGTATAACAGATTATTGTACTCACCGTCTGAATCTGGCGGTCTATAGCATGCTCCTATTATTATGCCCTTTGAATTTTTGTCCGTTATTCTGACCCATATTGATTCGGTTTTATTTTCTTTGTCCAGGTTTAACACCTGGGCTTCAAGACTGTTTCTTATGTATAGCGCTACCCCTCCTCCTCTTCTGTCCTGCCTGTCTTTCCTATACAGTGTATACCCACAAATATTATATTCGTCCCCATCACTCTCAGACAACCACGTTTCTGTAACACCTATCACATCATAGTTACCTGTTAGTGCAGTAGCTTCAAGTTCTAGAATTTTGTTTCTGATACTTCTAGCATTTAGATAAATACATTTAATGGTTGTCTTACCTGAGTTGTTGTTCTTGTTTTGATGCGGTCTCCCTTCTGTTTTTTTGTTGATTTCTCCCCCCTTCCTTTCTAGTTTAAATGCTTCCGAACCTGCTCGAGGATCTTTTCTCCGAGTAGACTAGTTCCCTTGTTATTTAAATGCAGTCCATCCCGTCTATACAGATAGTCCTTGTTGTAGAATGTGGTCCAATGATCAAGATAGGTGAAGCCTTCCCGTGTGCACCACGTCTTCAGCCATGCGTTTTGATTAATTATTTCCAGCTGTCCATATGGTCCTTTGCAAGGTGCGGGTAGTATACCAGAAAATACCACAGTTTTGGTTTTCTCTTTTAATTTCCTTCCTAGCTCTCTGAATTTGTTTTGCAGGGATTTTGGTCTGTCTCTTCCAATGTTGTTTGTACCGATGTGGACGACTACTACCGGGTCGTCTCCTGTTCGTTCTAGGAGCCTGTCCACGTTCTCAGTGATGTGCTTGACAGAGGCTCCCGGAAGGCAGCACACTGTTGTAGTAAGGGGGTCCAAACTGCAAATTGAACTTGCTGTGTTTCTCAATATGGAGTCCCCAACAATCATGACCTCCCTTCTTTTTGCTGTCTGGTCACCACTGTCAATAGGGTCCTGGATGTTGTTCCTTTCATTCTCTTGTTGTTGGTTCTGCTCATCAAAATTCTGAAGTGACTCAAATCTGTTGGTTGTTTTGATTTCTGGTGGTTGTGTTTGACGAAGTTTCTTTTTTTCCCTGCTTCTGCCTACCTGAACCCAGCTGTTCTGACCTTCTATCTCCCTGGTGGCTTTCAGTCTGTTAGGGGTGATGCAGACTTCCATGAATTGTGGGTGTGCCAGTTCCTCAAGATCCTGTTGCTGTCTCACTTCTTCCAGCTCCATTTCTAGCATACTTACTAGTTTATGCAAATCCTGGATCGCGCGGCACTTTACGCACACTTGGTTTAGCTCCGCTGGGTTTTCTCGGATTTCCCACATCAAGCAGGTGTCACAGATTACTGGCTTGAAGACCATGTTGAGGTTTTTTTTTTTGAAGTTTAGTTTCTTCTGCAGCCGTCAACCTGCTTTCAACCTGCTTCGAAACTGCTCTGTACTTTTCCACGCCTGTACTTCTCCCACTCGCTGTCGCTTCCACTCGCTGTCGCTGGGAAGACTGCCTCGTTTAACTGCGTTGTTCTGCTGTGCTGTTGGCTCCTCCCCTCGCCCGTGTCTCAAAACGGCGCTGAATTTGAATCAGCTGCTCCGAGTTTCAGCTTGTTTGTTATCAGAAAAACACACGCGGCTGTTTGACTTTGAGCTGCTGCTGTGTTTCCCCAATGTCCTCTGTTTTCTGATTAAAGCAATTCAAGATGCAATTTCTCCTTTCTGCTTCGAAACTGCTCTGTACTTTTCCACCCCTGTACTTCTCCCACTCACTGTCGCTTCCACTCGCTGTCGCTGGGAAGACTGCCTCGTTTAACTGATTAGTATAGTCTTGTGTAAT
The DNA here is from genome assembly GCF_017654505.1 of Polyodon spathula. Taxonomy (NCBI): domain Eukaryota; kingdom Metazoa; phylum Chordata; class Actinopteri; order Acipenseriformes; family Polyodontidae; genus Polyodon; species Polyodon spathula. Next base: position 74,099,706 of record NC_054539.1, read on the forward strand.
TACAACAGAGGTTGGTCAGGGAGGCATTAACATACACTTAATTTTATATATAGCACTGTCTACTGGTACAATTTTGCTTTAACGTTTTGTAGAGGAAAGAAAACCGCATCACAGTCAATTGTAAAGGATTATGCAGTACATGAACATCTCTCCAAACCTATTCAGAATTTAGGAAATGTGGAAGGACGTTTTTTCAGGTGGGACTAAGTTTGGCATTTATTAAATGGGAATCAGGTCTGGTATTTAAATATCTACGTGTTTTCAGATAAAATACACATCTTTTTGCCTTGCCTTGTTTGTAACTTGTTTATAGTATTGTTAAGCGGCTAAAGTTTTTCCAGTGTGTCTAACAATGTTATGTTACTTTAACCACAGTGGCTAACTAAATGAAAATCAATCTAACAAATCACATTGATGTATATCTGCTTTCAAAGAATACCCTCCCTCCTCCTCCCCTATATCTGCTTTCAAAGAATGAAACACCCCCCCCCCCCCTCCACACACAAATGCATGAAACCATGCAAGCAAATTATGATCACCACTAGTCTGCAGCATGATGTGTTACCAAGCTGTTCTGTAGCATGATACATTTTTTTATTTTTTATTATACCTTTCAATAAAGCAGGGTCAGCTGAAAACATTCCAAATTGTAGAAGGGTTGGCTCTGAATTCATTCTTGGTTTTGGACCCAGAATAATATTTCTATGGCTCCCTAATGTCTATAGTGGGATACAACAGCTTTATATAGCAAACAATAAACAACTGATTATCATTAAAGTTCAATTTTAAGAAAGACAGATGTCGTGTTGTCACAAGAATAATGGGCCCTGTATACAAGCCTTTTCATGGTTTTAAATAAAGTTTTGGTAATCATGTTTTATGTTGTTGATAAAGAAGCCAGTGTCTATGAATATCAAACTTTATTTCATTAAAATATATTGAGGGCCAAGCCTTTTGAGTAGGGTCCACGGTTCAGTGTTCAAAGTTACAGATATGTATTGTAAGTATATTGTGTGGCAGCAATGGGTTTCCATTTTGTTTTGTGGACGACGCTTTTATCTGAAGTGCAAGCGCTCTTCTTTATCCCCAGTCCATGGTAAGTGTACGACAGTAATAAGCATTAATAGCTTTGCTGCAGCTGTGCAGAGTGCATTGCAATCCCTGGTTAAATTAACCGATATATAATTGCAGAACTGGAACACTGAACAATAGATAATCACAGTGGAGCTCGTTGTGCCCATGAGGAGTTGCAATGCAGAACAGTTGCTACGTGCTATGTATTGGCTATTGAACACCTCCATGCTCTTTTATAGGAAGATGACAAAACCTTTTCAAACCCTTTAAATCCAACATTTCTGAGTCAAGCGTAGTTTCCCTGCTGTACTGTGTGACGTTGTTCTGCAGTGTTACCTTAAGTAGTAACATGTGATGAAATGGCTTTGGTCTGGAGCGTTACTCCCTTTAGGCTTGTCTCTTTCTTTGTTCTACTAGGCATGCTGATCAAATAATTCACATGCATTCAGACTTTCTGTCTTTCAGGTCTTTCTTGGGGTGGGGCATCACCTAATATTGTATTCAAGTGCTTCCTGTTTCAATTAATTTGACGAACCTATTAAAAGTGAACTGAGAGCTGATTTGCAATAGATATTTTACAATAGTGCAAAATAATAACCTGTGATACTGGTTGTTTTTTGTTAATGAAATCTTCCTTCCCAGTTTAAAATGCATAATTTGAGGATTGAAGATAAATGGGTGATTATTTCACATGTCAAACCTAAGCAAGAGATGGCAGCAAGCTACTGTTGTCCACTTTCAAATGCTTTGAAAGTCATTGGTTACATCTTCACTCAGAAAACTGGAGTACTGCTGACTATACACATCCAACACCTTCTTTACAGCAAAGTACATCCGTTTTTGACAGGATCTGCTTCAGCTTCTCATGAATCAGTCATTCAGCAAGGAGAATCCGCTGTGAGTGAATGGCAGTGAATGAATGATGATGACAGCGATTGCAATTGCAGATGATTTATGAACTGTGAAGGGCGTTCAGGGCCCGAGTGAAAGATAAATTTGGCTGGAGGTCTTGTTCTTGGGTGCCAAACGGCTACCTGTGCGAGGCCGGCTGGAAATACATGAACAGTTACATGCATCCCAGTGCCGCAGATAGCAAGTGGCTGCGGCCACCACCCCCCAAAAGACGAGGCCGCCAAACCATGAATGAATAATAATAAATAATTAACGCACTCCACAGTGGCACTCTGTCACCTATCCCCCAAATGTTGAATTTAATGAAAATCAGCAGCTAAGACATGGCCCGTCCCCCAGAGCATGACTGTGCTGGGGGAGAGAGCCCAGCCTCTCCAACCCAACCACTCACCCCGCAGAACTAAATACAAACCGCTCATCACTCAGGTAAGGAAAAACCCCCTACTCACATATATTTATTTTTTTAGAGGGAAACCTCAGGGAATCGGTGGCTGAGGGCAGCCCTTCCTCCAGGTTCTAAGCGGTCACTCCCATTTCGGCCTCCCAGCGCTTGACTGAGCAACCGGAAAAAAAATAAGCGACAAGAAAGAATAATACACAGAGCTTTTATGTGCTTGCTGAGGATTTATTTCTTAGGGGTGGATTCTCCTTTCAGAAACGCAACCAAGTTTACAATGCTGACATTGCCTTTCTGGACTTGTCAACCCCTAAGTGTTCATACCAGTGAGACCCCTGCTCAAAAACCTTGAGAGTGATGAAAATCTTTAACCTAGATCACTAGATTTAGTTTTAGGGGGGTTGATGATGGATCAAGATTTTTGCACATGGCTGACAGCTACGCCCCTGACCTAGACCTAAGGGCTATGCACACCAGGAGTGCAGCAAACAACACAAATACAGCACGAGTACATAACAAAACCCACAACTGTAGCTAGTCATTGAAAGAAAATACTGTTTGCTTTTTCTCCTTTTGTGGAGACAAAATAAAATAAATAAAACAAGAAATAGTCTGGGTACACTACACACTAAAAATTGTTTAACCGTGAATGTTTATATGTGGTTTATATTTGGTTTGACATGTAAATTATTCTAAAAGAATACATCTACGCATATTTCTTTGTAAATACTGAGAATTAGTTTAATATACTTTTTTAATTGATTTTCAGTTTTGATTAAATCTTCAGTTAGTCTGTATTAAAACAAAGAAGGTTAATTTTACAAAAATACAAAATCAGTGTGTGGCGCTTCCCGTCACTGACTAAAATTAAGGTGAAATAAAGAGAGATAGACATACCATCAATTTCCAATTTTTCTGTTATTTTTCACCATATGGTGTCTTTCTTTTTATTGTCTTTGTAAGGTTAGGTTACTTACCATAACCCTGGTTCCCTGAAAGAGAAGACGACCACCAATCGCAAGGTTGCATCGGTCGTCCTCACGGATTCACTGGAAAAAGAAAAATGGCTTCCTTGGGATGACAGTTTTATCCCCTCGGTGGGCGGGACCGAGTGCATCATCCCAGGAAGGGGCCTATCAGCAGCTCTGGTATAGAGAGCTCAGCGATGCCTACCCAATAGGCAGGCATATCCCATACATAAAGTCATTGGTGGTCTTCTTCAAATTGAACGGGAACCACTGACACTGGCATCATAAAGAACATAGTATTTTTTTACTTTAATAATTCAATTCTCATTGATGTCCATTTCTCTTACTTCTGTGGTAAGTTCTGCGTGAATGAGACAGTGACAGTCTGACAGCCTCTCCTTCGACTGTTGCGTACAGAAACATAGAAGGCTCGCACAGACAAACTGTCAATTTGGGACAACAAGGCAATTCTGTCTTTGAAGTAAAGGGGGAGTTTGCATAGCAGCTACAGGAATATAGAATGGTAATGTACACCTCTTCATGGTGATACCCCCCCCCCCCCCCCCCCCCCCCCCCCCCCCAAAAAAAAAAAAGAAATAATCCGCTTGGACAGTTGGATTGGATTTACCGCTGTATCATGTATAAAGGGTTTCACAGCATCGCAAACAATAACACGCGTATGCACAAATGTTAGAATCCACTTCAAAGCTGTGAGACTCTCAAAATTGTGAAAAACCATGAGTTTCATGGGTAAACCTTGAGACTTGACATGCATGCCTTTCATTAAGTCTGTTATGCTGCCTATTCAGATGCTACTTTCTGTTCATTAATAGCAGTTGGCTGGTTCTACTTAGAGAAGGAAATAAAAGCACAGGTTGGGTAAGTGACAGGATTTAAACAGCAATTGTTCTTAAAACCAAGATGAATTATGCAAGCTCTTATTATGGATACCATTACACCAGATTAATATAAACTGTTCTTGAAATATGCAACAGTACTCTAGTGTAATAAATAAGTATCTGTAATTGTCTTTTATTTTTGGGAACTTTTGATTAAAAAGTGAGAGTGTACTGAAGGTTGACCTTACATTGAGTAAAAACCCCTCCTTTAAAACTTCCTTGACTAGTTTTTATGTTGCGGAACTTTTTATTTAAATAAGATCAAAACGGAAGGCAAGAAAGGTGAAGGAAATGTAATTGGTTTCTTTCTAGATCTCGTGTGGATTTTCTGGAAAGTAATGTTTGTAACGTCGACTCTTCAACCGTTACCGAGTTACTGAAGAGTGCCCTTGTGCTTAGTTTGCCAGGAAGCCGTGTGGGAAGCCTTTCGGATATTTCTGGACCGAATTCCAGAGACGGCAGAGTACCAGAGCTGGGTGAATACCTGCCAGCAAGACTCCCTGTGCATTGCTGACATTGCGAAGAACTTCAGCAGCTCACCAGAACACGTTGATATGGTTCTAAGGGTAAGGCTAATTCAAAAGTATTCATACCCTTTGATGCTACGATAGTATTATCTAGGAAAAAGCCACTCTTAGGAAAGGTTTTGTGGAGTGATGAAACAAAAAAAGCATTTGGACACTGATGGTCATTACGTTAGACAAGTCTGGTGAGGTATACAAGACAAGAACACCAATTACGGTCAGCGATGAGTAGTATATCCTATGACACAGGAAATAATTGTTGTATATACATGGTAAAAAGGGTTCCATAGCATGCCAAAAGATACATTTCCACAGGGGTTTGTAAACTTTTGACTAAACGTGAAATCGTTAAAGTTTGCAAAACGGCATTTGAATGATGGATATGAGTTCTGGTCAAAGGTTTTGTGCAGTGATGAAACAAAAACCAAGCTATTTGGTCACACTGATGGTCATTACGTTTAGAGAAAGTCTGGTGAGGTATACAAAGACAAGAACACCATAGCTACTGTCAAGCATGGAGTTAGTTATATCCTTCTATTGACACAGGAAATATTGTTCGTATACATGGTAAAAAGGGTTCCATAGCATGCCAAAAGATACATTTCCACAGGGGTTGTCCACAAACTTTTGACTACAAACTGTGTGTGTGTGTGTGTGTGTGTGTGTGTGTGTGTGTGTGTGTGTGTGTGTGTGTGTGTGTATATATATATATATATATATATATTAAACATGATATATATTTCTTCAAATCTGGCAACGAAATGTGAAGCTAGCAATGTGATTGGTCAAGCAAGGTTCCAGCTGTTCGTATTTAGGATAGATACGGACAGTTGGAGCCTTGTCACATATTCGAAATCACTACGCTGCCTCACAGAATTTACAGCATCGGACGGTAGCCATTTTGCTTTTACAGTTACAGATGTCCAGCTGTAACTATGAAACTGAGTGACCAATTACCTGCACAAAATCCCAAAGTAGTAAGTAGACATGCCAATTTGAATGAAGAACAATTAAATGAACTGGAAGAAAGCAAAGAAAAAAAAAAAAAAAAAATTACACAAAAGAGTTGTCACCCTGACTTTGTCAATGTATTTTTAACGGTTTGTAAATGCAACAGAAAAACAAAAAAATACAATTCTGCCCATTATCTACTCCTGTTAGACACACATAGATTGAAAAATGACGGAAATCTGAGCCGTTGTTGTATTTATTTGCATTCCTCCTGTCTGTTCTGCTCAAACAGGTCTGCACTGTCAGTGACGGGGAAAAAATAACTCAGTGGTATCTTTTCAATGGCAATGTCCACAATATGAAAAATACACATGCTTTCTTTTGCATGTTCCAATTAATTCATTTACTCAGCTTAACCCTGTGTGTAGTTCAAAGTTATAAATGGGACTACTTTATTGGCGTAAGGATATTTAATAATAAAAACAAATCAATTTTTGCCCTAAACATGATTTATGCTTTTTTGTCTTCAAATCCACTGTTTGACCTAGATTATAAATGCAATACGGCCCTTCAGAGCGTAAGTATACGGATGTAGTATATGGATGGCCTGTCGGGCCTTATTGCATACTTTTTTTTTTTTAAAGGTATACAATTTAAAATATGATTTAATCCACAATCCCTGCCACATGTGCTAGTTAAACTGTGCAGAACGAATTCCTAATAGCTATGTATCAGTAATTTAACTATGTCGAAGGAGCCATTTCCTTTAGAGGTATTCAAAAATAAACTATTTATTGAAATTACCTAACTAAAAGCTACCTTATACACTTTTACTTTGCATAGTTTAATGATTTTGTGTACTTAAGATTTTCAGAGGTCACGACAAATTACTTAAAGATGCATTTAAAAAAAAAAAAATCTCTAAGCATGTATCATTTTTGTTTACATTGTTTACAATAACATTGTGACAACTGGATAACTACCAATTGAATAATGATAATGGCTGCCATACAGAGTCGCTAGGGAGGCCACAAACAGACAGATCCCTGGAGCCAGCATTACACATTAATACATTATTATATTATTATTATTATTATTATTATTATTATTATTATTATTATATTATTATTATTATTATTATTATTATTCAATTTAAGAGTTCTATAAAGTGGGAATCACTGAAATTATGTTTTGAACTGTGTTTTCTTTTTCTTTTTCACAGAGAGTTTCTTTAAGGGAAAAAAATCTGCAAGAAAGGTAGACAAAAACCCCAGCTGTTTACTTTTCTAATGGCTCCAGTTAAAGTTTGGTGTGGTGTGCCATCATATTCAGATTGGTACATGTGATCTCAGGAGAAACGTTTGCCTCATGTTGAGGACCGCCAGCATCTAGTCCGGGCCCTTGTGGTGCAGGGAGAGGCAGGCATGGAGGTGGAGGCAGAGGAAGCTCCAGCTCCTCGCTCCAGCAGGGCTTCACCCTCTGCTGGTGTGGGAAGTGATACCAGCAGGCATTCACCCTCTGTGGGTGGGGGACCGGGACCAGCAGGCATCACCCTCTGATAGGTGGACAGGAACCAGCAGGGAATCGCTACCCTTGCAGGACCAGCAGGCATTCACCCTTGCTGGTGGACGGGGGGGGGTGCAGGCATCACCCTCTGCTGGTGGATGGTATCTGGCGTTTTTGGACAATACTGAATCCCATTTTCTTTCGATTCCTCTCTGCCTCTTCTACATGTGAGGTGTGAGGTGAAACATCTTCTAAATGTGCAGTGAAACATCCTTGCAAACCCAAGAATTAACAATAATGACCTCCATGGGTTAGCTCTTCAAGGTGTAATGAGAACAAAGGAAATAAAAACACAACTTTCTGATCTTTACAGAAACAGCACAGCCCTCATGTTGAGATCTGTGAATCTTTAAAGAAAAAAAAAACAGCCTGAGCATGCCTGAATATTTGTCTTTAAAAATATTTACATTTGTAATTTGTGATTAATGAGTACGTCAGTAGTGTTGAGTTAAAACAGGAGAAAAAAAATGTAACTGACATGGATTTTACCTGTCTGTCTGTTTCAATTCACACACCCCCAACCAGTTTAATAAAATTGTAGAAATTTATAACTGTCAGACGTCAACAGGACAGGTGGAAAATTCTCAGGTGGTGTAACCCATCTTGTATTGGGTAAAAGTACTGTAACAAAGTGAATAATTAGTACAGTGCTTGAGTCACACAACAAGTCAGCTAGCTAACGTGAGACAAGGAAAAGCAAGTTGTCTGGTGGCCATAGTTACCATCGGTCACATGACTTTGTGACTTGACACAGTTTTGTGAATGGCACACAGCCCTGGTGAATTCAATACTCAGACTGATTCTCTTATCTTTTTCCCATCTGCCCCTGACTGAGACACTAAGTGATTTGAAATCACTCCTGGTGGTTTTTAATGGCAGCAGAGCAATGTCATGTTGGAATGTATCTTCTGTTATTTTAGCTGGTTGTACAAAGCAATGAAGAAGAAGGAGGCACAAAATAACGTGCTGCTATTAACTTGAGGTTCCGCTGTTCTCTTCACTCTCTAGATCTCACGTTAACTAGTCCAAAGACACAATCTCACTCTGCCAATAATAATAATAATAATAATAATAATAATAATAATAATAATAATAATATGTATCTTTTGTATCTTTCGCTTTACTCAATAGTGCAAATAAATATTGTATCCTGGTCAAAATCATAGAAAATACATTCCGACATCACAGTAATATCACAAGATTTGTTCTGTTTAGAAAAATGTCTAGTTGGGCCCAGTCATTCTGATGGAGAACATGTGCATATGTAATGGAGAACGTGTGTTTACTTGATATATAACTACTATAGAGTGCCACTTAACATATTCCCTCCTAACATCTGCTTTTATCTTTAGGGAGGTGAGGAATATTGAAAAGCCTACAGTGACACAAGCAAATCCAGAGCCCACGAGTGGTATGATGCTAGACTGTATGGTATTTGTTAAATGTAAAACTATAGATGTAAGATTTTGACTGTAATGTTTTAAGTGATTCCTATCACTTCTGTGAATAGCATAACACACTATAGAACCATATAAGTGGGAGAGTAGAGAAACATCATTGAGTATGGGTTAGTGAATACAGAGAAACCAACAAAACAGAGCTGCATTATGGGTTAGTGAATACAGAGAAACCAATTAAAATAGAGCTCATTATGGGTTCGTGAATACAGAGAAACCAACAAAAACAGAGCTACATTATAGGTTAGTGAATACTGAGAAACTGACAAAAACAGAGCTGCATTATGGGTTAGTGAATACAGAGAAACTGACAAAACTAGAGCTGCAGTATGGGTTAGTGAATGCAGAGAAAATGACATAAACAGAGCTGCATTGTTGGTAAGTGAATACAGAGAAACAGACAAAATCAGAGCTACAGAATGGGTTAGTGAATACTGAGAAACTGACAAAATCAGAGCTGCAGTATGGGTTAGTGAATACTGAGAAATGGACAAACAAGTCCAGTATTCCCTAAATAATGTGAGCACATTAAACTATGTGCTAAATAAACATTAGAGACAAGTTAGGCTAGAATTTTACTAACCGTTTGAATTGAAGTCATAAATTAATCAAATTCATATTAGTTAGTGACATGTTAGCAGACTTTGTGACAGTTCACAGGTGAAGGTTTTAATACATTTTGTATTTAGCTTCTGTGGAAGCCGTTACTGCTTCAGCTCCAGAAGTGTCAGCTGCTGCTGATACCCTGCCTAATGAAATTGTGAACGACTCAGCGGTCTCAGAGGAGGTAAGACTTCTGATTCACACCAGCTTCACTTGTACAAATAAAAAGATAATAGAGGACATATGCATTACAAATACTCTATTGCAGTTACCATATTGGTCCAGTATGTGGGTGCACGGTTTGTACTAAAAGTAATGAGAAACAAAAACCCACACCCTGCCCAATATTACAGATAGACTGCTAAATAAAAGATATTTAGGGCAATTAGCAGAATGGTGTTGCACGCTTCCCACTTTAGAATCTCAGGAAGTTGATACCTGTATGTTTCCATGCTTGGTAATTAACCACATAATAAAGCTGTCTGTGCATGACAGCCATTGAAGCTTAGGACTCTGCTCAGGGCATGGGATTTGTGATGCAGATTTGATCAGAAAATTCATACTTCATATTGACACTTCATGTCAAGTCATTCAGAATCAGGTAGTAAATGACACAGTTAAAAAAAATGAACAACAAACAGAAATAAATTTTCTGTCTCGGCTTTTAAAGTCACACAGGAAAAAAATGGATCATTAGAGCATAAGAACATAAGAAAATGCAAAGGACTCTGCTCGTCCAGTTGCTTGTAGCTGATTGGTCTTAAAACTGTGACGTCCCAATGAGTCAGTATCACCAACATGGCTTGGTAACTCATTCCATACCCTCGCCACTCTCTGCATTCTGGTATTGAAGTGTTTTCCCACTTACTTTCCTTTCACCTTTGTGCAATGCTTTGATTTGTTTAGATTGCCAGAGAGCAAATTAGTGCAAGGATTGCATGTAAAGGCACTCCCAGTCCAAAGCCCAGTCCTTAGACACTGCTACTAGCCTTAGTGGTATATGGTAGGTGGAGCGAGAGCCTGTTACTCCACTCACTTGCATTGGGATTGTGAGTGCTCCCTAGTTTTTGTTTTTGTGTGCTTCTGATTTTCAGTAAATGTCTCTGAATGGCAGCCATTCAGAGGTCCTGTCTGCTTTGCAGAATAAACAGGCTGCCCTTGATTTGTCCTGACAGGACATTTTTTTGTGGGGCCATCCTATTCTTTGCCTGGGCTGCTTCTAGGAAAACATCTGTTAAAGAATATCACTAAAGCAATCCACAGAGCTGAGTAAGGGTTAGCGTATTGAAAGAATTCAGTAGCATTGCACTATAAAAAAAGAATATAACAAGGATGTTAAGGAATCCAATTGTACACCCAAACCTTCCTTCCACCTTTAACATCATTTTATACTAAGATGGGGTCATGCTAGGGGTGGTTGCACTTTTCCATTCAATTTTCATTGTGATTTAGGACTTAGATCTTACTAACATGGTGCCTGAAGAGCCAATGGAACAGGTTATAGAGTTCAGTATCACTCTCACCAATCAAGCCTACAGTGAGCTGCTGAGTTACCCCATCACCCCTCAGTACCAGGACCTTGCCAGAAGCTTCCAAGACCAGGTCAGTATTATACGATATTATACTGCTTGGCTATTGAAATTCAGTCCTTGGCATGAGGTCAGAAATGAGCTGAATGTGTTCAAGTTCCTCGTTCTGTTACTGGGGGCTATTAGGGTCATGATTGCAGCGGGATTTTAATGTTTAATTTCTAAGTTAGAATCAGCATAGTAACATGGCAGCAAGAGTTCAGTTTACATCTATGAATGAACTTGTTGAGTCTTCTGTTTTGCAGATGATACATGTTTTTGACAGACTTCCTGGATTTAAAGAAATTCGAGTATTAAGATTTGGGTAGGTAAATACTTGTATGCTTGTAACCAGGAGCTTGAAAACCAGGGGGAATGAAACCAGGGGCTTGAAAACCAGGGGGAATGAAACCAGGGGCGTGAAAACCAGGGGAAATGAAACCAGGTGTGTGAAAACCAGGGGGAATGAAACCAGGGGCTTGAAAACCAGGAGGAATGAAACCAGGGGCTTGAAAACCAGGGGGAATGAAAGCAGGGGCTTGAAAACCAGGGGGAATGAAACCAGGGGCTTGAAAACCAGGAGGAATGAAACCAGGGGCTTGAAAACCAGGGGGAATGAAAGCAGGGGCTTGAAAACCAGGGGGAATGAAACCAGGGGCTTGAAAACCAGGGGAATGAAACCAGGGGCTTGAAAACCAGGGGAATGAAACCAGGGGCTTACATTTAGATGTCAGTCACTGTCTTTATGTTTGCATAACACGTCTTTCTTGAGATTATTCATATGAAAAAATGACACAAACACGCCTGGTGGGAAGTCGTTAATATCATTTTTTAAACAAATGTTTTGATAATTATTGGTGCTGTAACTCCTGTCAGGTGACTGTTTTTGTCTCTTCTTCACTTTGTGTTTCCTGATATAAAGACGGATAAGAGACCATGCCGGGTAAGATGATTATAAAATTGTGTTGAATATGAGTAAAAAAGAACATTCTTTCCTCTGCAGTTACATGCTTTTGTAAACTAGCTGTGCAAGATACTGTATTAGTTACTATAATACATCAGCTGAAAGTTGGCCTTTAAAGAATGTGTGAAGGGTCTCTTACTACTATAAGATGTCATCTTGTGCAGTTTGGGTGAGAAGAATGGTTTCTGTTATAATAAGAGACACCTTACATATGATGTATGAACTTATTATAAGTCACAAACAATGACGACTGCATTCAGGAACTGCTATTAAGCATAGCATTGTTAGTTCATTTTGTACTAGACAATCTTTAACAGTGATCAGTTCCCATACAAGGTTTATAATAATAAACAAAAGAACAACTAACTGTGGGGTGCCTGATAATTGACTGTTGTCAGTGACAGCCATTCTGAGCTCAACAGAAAATGGCATGCATGCTTTTTAATAATCATTGATTCAGCTAAACCAGTTATTACCAGATGTTCGTAATGGAAGCCAGTAGTTAGTGTTTGCACAGTGTGAGAATGACTGCTGAGAAGCAGGGATTCCAATATATATGGCTCAGAAACACATAGATACATTTTGTGTGCTTATAAGCGGTATCAGTCAGTGACTACAGCATTACTTTTAACAAATTTTTAGTGTATTTTCTGCAATCGTTGGAATTGTATACTGGCATTAAAGAAAGTAACTGTATTCAACTGATTGCTGATGTTATTACCAAATTAAAATTTACAAAGCATTTACGTTGCAATCTTTTTATTAAGGCTAATTCACATGTGTCATCTAAGATACAGGTCTCCAAAAAGTACCCATGGCTTGCGACCTGCATTATTTAAACAGAATAAATATGTTTAAATCTGCAATGCTGTCCTGCACTTACAGGATGCTTATTCTGCAAAGCTTTCCGTATATAAACTGGTTTTATCTTTAAGGGGTTTCTGCTATGTTTTAGTAGCTTACACGAGGGTTCCTTGATGTTCTTTCCTAAGCTTTCATGGATCTGGCTGTTCACAGTGTTGGAGGTGTTTTTCTTACCTGTCATGGATGTGCTTTCATTTTTCAGATCTAGCAGTGTTGCAGTCCGCTATGCTGTGGTCTTTGAAAAAGGTGATGAAAACTTGCACATTGATTCTAATAAAGTTGAAAGTGAGAAAGGGCCTTTTGGTTCCGAGTTGCAGCCGGATCACAAGCCAACCAGGGTATACACTGTGTCCAACCTTCAGGATCTGGTGGCCAAGGCCCTGCGCGATGAGAAAGCGCTTCAGATCGATGTCGGTTCACTTAGATTCCAGGAAGGTAAGACATGGATTGTTTTAGTTGTTTTTTTGTTTTTTTTTCATCATCGTCACTGAGATTTAAGTATTATATCATTGACAATGACATCTATCTCAAGATTTTCTAATTTTAAGACGTTTTTATTGCAAGTCTTTTTGGTGGTGGAAATGGGTATTGGTATTGGTATACTTCATCCATGTTGTCAGAACCCCTGTCCTTGTCACTAATCTGCCTGTTTGACCCCAAATCCATTGAAGAACTATTTCTCACATTTACAGTAATCCTCGTTCTTCTCAGAGTCCCTCCCCACAAGAGTGGCTTCAGTGATATAAAAGCTCAGTTGAACTCGAGATCATAGGGACATAACCATGTTATAAACGGGTAACTACCAATGTCTCCTGCTTTACGGTTACAACTGGATGATTGTATGCAAGTGGCCTGTGCCTGGTGTTACTATGTAATTACATCAGGTGACAGATGTTCAGCAGGATCCATTGGTAATTATTCAGTTATTACTATTACTGTATCCTAAAGGGCTACCACATTTTGTTTCCATTCTAGATACTATTCTGGTAACACAGCATAACATTGTATAGCTACCAGTATTAAAACATTGATAAGCAATTGCATTCCTTATTATTACATACAGAAACAAATACGTGTTGTAGAGAATACTGTTTTTAATATAAGCATAGTTAATCTGCAACCTATTTCTTTACATAATGTCCTTGTTTTCTGCTTTAGACTATATGAACCAAGCAGCTTTCACTTCAACATCAACAACTACCGAGATAGTAAGTTATCCTTGTGGTTTAGTTCCAATCCCTTTTCTGTATAGAAAATAGAAAGAATACTGTTTTCATGAACCTGCTTGTGTTCCCTGAGGCATTTTATAGGTATTTTTGTTTTCCTGTCTGTCTTTAGCAGTATACAATGATCATTATGATTTTACCCTATAAAATCAATGTGTGATTAACATTTGTTCACACATTGTTCTACTCTACAGATCCATCACAGCCTCTTGACAGAAGTATGTGAATAAAAACTTATTTCAGCATTAAAGATATTCTAGTCGAAGCATTTGTCCTTGGATTTATTTAGTTTATTTTAGTAGTTACAAATTTAGCACTATTGAGTGTTTTAAAGTTATGGATTAAATATCTACTGGTTGGAAAACAAATAATAATAATAATAATAATAATAATAATAATAATAATAATAATAATAATAATAATAATAATACAGCTATGGTCAAATGTTTTGATTGATTTTAAAAGAAAAACTATAACTTTTTGATTGATTTAAAAAGAAAAACTATATTAACATAATTTAAATATATTATTTAACATCATGCAATCAAAGAAACTACGAAATGATCTTTCATGTTAGATTTCGAAATGTCACATTTTTTTATTTTGTCCATTTTTCGTTAAGTACCGGTATATGGCAATCTACAAAGCTGTATGTAATTCAATATGTTAATGTAATGTTATTCAGCAGGTTTCAGGGTTATTTACTAAATACAGTGTTAGCACTTTCTTTGGAATGGAGAGTTTGCTCCATGAAGATTCAAATAAGGAGAGCTTGCTGGAAGGGGCATGGTTACCAGAGAAATATCTTCTTTGCCCTTAATCACTATTACTCCATTTTTAATACCACAGGAACCACACTTCCTAAATGAGCTACCCGATTCTTCGGTAGACCCAGCTGTTGAAGCAGAGCAGCCTGGCCAGCCTATGGAAAGTGCTTCTAATATGAAGCAACTGGTGGATGAACAGCTGGACCAGGAGGGCACTGTTGAACCTGTCACTGGAATTGTAGTTACAGAGCCAGCCAGCGGTGCCATGCCTTCTGTTACACTGATAACAGGTGACGAATCAGAGTTGATTTACATTAATCGGTATGAGTCAACAAACATGCCAGTCCTTACTACAACACAATCAGCCCCAATCCAAAAGGAGGACCATCCTGGAACCATGCTGATACAAGTAACAGACTCAGCACTGGAGAGTTCTGTACCATCTTCAAGTGACTTGGACTCCAGTGACTATATGGAAGAGACTGCGTCTGAACCTAGCACACACACGCTCCTTCTCACTACCAGCCAGGACGCCCCGTCTCAAGAAACAGTAACTGCTCATCCTTTAGTGGATGTTGATCACAAGGAGATGTCGAACTTCACAAGACCTGTAACAATCATTTCCGCCCTAACTCAACAACCACCTACTGAATTCATCACAAACTTTGAGACAGATGAAGAAGATACAAATGCGATATTGCAAGACGAAAATAGCAACATCCATTCAAGCCCTGGGGGGAAAAAGGCTGTAGCTGTGCTTCCATTGTCAACATCGCAACCAAAGTCTGTTACTACTATAGCAGGTGAGACATTCTTATATTGCATCTTCGTCTGGACATTGGGGATCTAGGCTGTGCATCTTTCTGAAACAAACAGCAGCTTCTGGTTGTTAAAATGTGGTAGAGAGCTGCCTGAAGCAAAAATGAACATGTTCTTGCTTGAAAAGATTGGCAATGTAGTGATTATAGAACAGGATCAATCAATATGTCACTGACCCCTATTTAATTTTTAAAAGAGTAATAATGATGTATTCTATTTTAGGGGTGAGTGTTAGCTGCTGATTAGGGTTCTGGATATAGTTTTATATAACTGTTCTTTACTTGTGCTAATCAGGACCATCACTAATCTCATAAGAAAGGCCTCGTGACTTTATCACTCTAAATGGGAGGCCTGTTTACAAATGCTACTGAATGTAGAGGGATTTGATTTAATAAGAAGATAGTATGTCACTAAAAATTGGATAAGTTTACTGTATAATACTGAAAAACATCAGTTCTTGTTTTGCAGCTAGCTATTTGTTAGTGCTGTACAGATAATGCTATTCATTTAAAAACATAAAAGAGCTCATTAGTCATGGACTACATCTTCTTTATCTGGTGTAAAGACCTACCTGGTCATCCTTAATATTCAGACACCAGCACCTACATTACAATTTAAGATTAACTAAAGTTTTGCTTAATTGAAATGTTTGCCTCCATTGTTTTTGAAAAGTAAATACACAGGGATCATTAATTTAGAAAAAAAATGAAGAGAAAAAACAAAGCTGAACTTTAATCCTTTAAGCATTCTGAGCTATTTCTGTCTTGTTGTGAAACACTGTTTTTATTTCAAAGGCTCGTGCCAAGATGTTAAGTGCCTGGATAATTTTAACTCCTTTATGTTAAAATGTCTCCAGCAAGTTTTATATGCAACAGATACAATCACCAGGAAATATAGCAAGATATTTCAATTTGATTACTGGACTAAAGCTGAGGGAACACGAAGCCACTTTGAGGCTAGGAATTGGATTCAGGTCACTGCTTGGATTTGCCTCACAAGGTTTCCCGGTCTCCTGGAACCAGATTTCAAGCCACATTCCTAAAAAAGTGACTTTGTGTTCCCTCAGCTTTAGAGTAGATACTTTAGTTTGGCAGGAAGTGGTACATCCAAATGAACTGTGAGTAGCTAAACCTGTTCATTAACCCTTCTTACCCATGTGTAACATGTGGCTTGAACTTTGACATATTATTTAAATACTCAAGCCATTATAGAAAAAAAGCTTATACAAAGCATATGTAATGATTTTTAAATATTTAAAACATGTATTTGATTTCTATACATAACGTAAAAGAGTCCCATAGTGATAACACATGTTTGCCATACTATACCATTCCCAGTGGCATGAACAAATGCATGCTGGTACATTGCAGTGGCATGGTACCATCCCATATCAGCGCACATCATCATTATCAGGACAACTGTGCAATCCATTGGGTTTGCTAATTGTTTAGCTAGTTTTTAGTATTATGCAGTTATACAGTTCTTATTACTAATAACTCTCCAAAATAAATATTTTCCCTATTATAACACAATTACCATAAATCTGTTTTCTCATTAAAGTCTGTAATGCTGTATATAACAGTGAGAATGTATTGCTTTTTTGTGTTTTTTATGGGACCAGTTAAATCTGATATTGAAAACATGACAGCAACTGTAGGCAGATTTAATTTAAACAAAATCTAAACTATTGCTCAAAGACCTTGGGATTTAATTACATATTTCCTGACATAAGCAGGAACATAGTTTCAGGAACATTATCCTCTTTATATTAGAAATCTCTCAGCTTCAGGACCACACATATAATACTGTGGAGGCACATTTTAGGAGGACCAAATATACAGTTGTTGCAGATTAGGTATTCTGTATTGCACATTGGGTCATCCCTGCACAATGACGGTCAAGGGAGGGATCAAGGTGCTTTGACATCTATTGTTTGGAATAACCCAATTTTTCCTTCTACACTTGGTAGCACCCTCTTGGGTTGAGCCATTTATTCTGTGAATGTGAAGGGCTGGCACTTTCTACATTTTATGGGAAACACTTACAATTAAATCTGAGCGCACTGAAACGTAGATATAGGCTGAGCTTCTCACATTGTGGAATGTACCAACATATCCATGAGTTTCTTTAAAAAAAATGTTTTCTTATTATTTCAAAGATGTTAAGATTAGAGAAGAAACAGAACTGTCCGGAGACACTGAGACATTGGGTATACTGCCTGACGAAGGTGAAGAAACTCTACCTGATGAGAACCCAGCAGCATCACCCACTCTTGAAACACAGAAAGACCTGGATTTAGTTACAGTACAGGAGTCAGTTACAATGAGTTCTCAAACAGAGCACCATCTTTTCTCTTCTGTTCCAGAAACTGTTGCCACGCCTTTGTCAGTGAATGTAGGACCTTTTGAAGAATCTATCACTATTACCCCATTAACTATTGATGTGTTCAGTCCATTGTCAACTACACCTAGTGTTACAATCTACAATCCATCCACCACTGAATCAGTAATAACAGAATCCACATTGGAGTCTTTCACTGAATCCACTGGATCCCCAACAGTAGCCTTGCCCTTGACTGGCCAAACTGAAACTGCAGTGGATGTTGAAGAAATGACCGAGACTTCTTTCTTAAATATAGTCACAACCACGGTGGTTCCTGTTCTTACAGATCCCTTTGAAGTAGGAGTAGCACTGCAGCCAACAATGGCTGAACCAGTGACAGACACTTCACCTGTCATCAGTGATGATGATTTAGACTTTGAAGTAGGAGTCAAAGACATTGCGGCTGAGCTGGACAGCGTTGACGTGGTGAACACAGCAACCATTGGTGAGCTTGAGTATGGCAGCGCATACACTTCCTTTACCAGAGACAATCCCTTTGAAGCCACAGCTTCTCCTCCCTGGAAATACTTGACCACGCCGTCAATGACCACGGCGAGCAAGGGGAAAGAGCTTGTGGTGTTCTTTAGCTTGCGGGTGACGAATATGATGTTTTCAGATGACCTCTTCAATAAGAGCTCTCCTGAATACAGATCTTTAGAGAAAACGTTCCTTGGAATGGTAAGTCAGTATGTTTTATTTGATTGGAGTTTGCTGTGTTTTATTAGCCTCAGGGCCAAACATATAATACTGTGAAATAACTAAACAAACATACATTATTATTACAATTCTTTGTTTTTCAAAGTTGACAAGCAGGTCAGGGAAACCATTCAGTTTTAATTAAGCAACCGTGTCTGTTGATGAAAGCTCTAAATTGTGGTAGTTGACTGCAAAGGAAAATAGTCCCAAAAATGTTCATAAAGGATAGACATAGATAAGAGAAAAAATAATTATTACGTAATTAAACAAAGAACTTTTGTACTTGTCAAAGCTGCTTATAGTTTATCTGGACAGTACCATATATTTGAATGGGCTCAGCTGACAGGCTGTGATTGGCTGATGGTAGGTGCGTTTACAGGATTGGTTCCGTTCGTGGGTGCAAAGTATTGATGGCTGGTTTTGGTGGATAATAAAATTAATTTGGACCAATTTTCTTTTTGGTTTCATTAAGGCAAGTCAAAATGAAAAATCTGCCACTTGCGCAGTTGATTTTAAGTTTCATTTAAAAGTAAAGCGTTATTCAAGGATTAATGCCCGCTGGAACTGGAAGCTTATTGGCTAATAATACATATTAGGTTAGCAGCTGTGCCTTCACAGTGTGGAGCAATTCTCCCAGCTGCAGAAGATTACAACTCTAAAGCCATAAGTGTAAAAGAATATAGAGTGCTACTCAGCTGGGGTGTTAGGGTGTAAAAACAGAAACATGTCTGCAATGCATTCTGCTATTCTCAGCTACGTGCACCTGCATATGATTATGATTATGAAATGAAACAGCTAGTTATCCCTCATGTATAGTGTTGAGACCCTAACCCTTCTACCCCTGTCCACCAACAATTATAAAAAAGGTCCTTAAAAACAATTACTAGAATTGAAATTATGTTTTGTTATTAATATATAAATGACATGTTAATAGGTATTATCAGTACCAGAAATATAAGATTTAAAGCAGATACTGTAGACTACACTTAACAGCATCAAAAAGCAAAACACCGAATTGTTGACACTGCCCAGCCTATACATGTATACATTTCCTTCAAATGCAGTGCTTATGAAAGGAGAGTGACGTTATCAAGCACAGTTCTTTTAAAGAAACTAGGAATAAGACAACATGCATTTTTAACAATGGGGGATAAACAGTAGATGTGTAATATGAAGTGTAGAAGTGCAGTGCAATTTAAGACATCTAAGCCAAAACTTAAAAAGACAAAATTAGCTGAAATAAATGCTTATAAAACAGGATATACTGGAGTATGAATGCTAACCAGTTCAATATTTCTACTTTTGCGCTCTAATTAGCTTGAACATTTAGTTTTTGTATCCTGTGAATCCCTGCTATTGCCCCTCCATGCTTCTTTTGTCATCTCTACAAATAATTGCCTCACTCTGTTCCAGTCTAAACTATGTTGAGAATAAGATATTTCTTTTTAATCTCAAACTGTTTGATCTTTTTATTTTTTAATTGCACACATAACATGAATAAGCTTGCTGAATCCTGGTCACAGCAAGCCCATTCCACTTAAGGATTAGTGTGGGAGTAAATCCATATTCCTCTTCCAGCTAAATGCACTGTAAACACTGAAGATGTCTCTCTGCTTGATCTGCCTCCTTCATCAAAACTACCGATTCCTTTCCAGAGAGAGGCCCCACTGGTGCAATGAACACAATGCAGGCTGCTAATGATTCTCGAAATGGGACACTAGTGCGCTAGTAAAGAGTCAGTAAAGCAATCAGTTGCTGTATTTATTTTTAAGTGCTAACAAATTATGTATATTTACACTATTCTTTCAGAAATGGGAATTTCCATGGGGAACTACATATTTCAGGGTATTAGCATCTTTAATATGTATCCAATAACTTGTTCTAATATATCATACTAATGTATTTAATATATGTTCATTCACTGTCTCACTGTTGTGGCGAGAGACAGACCTTATGATACCCACAGACAATATTGTACTCAAATGTTGATGTTAGCAGCAGTACAGTGTGTCTCTTGATTGAGATGTCCTCAGTGTTCAGTGTGGGCTTCCTTTATAACATTGATATTGACAGCAGTACAGTGTGTCTCTTGATTGAGATGTCCTCAGTGTTCAGTGTGGGCTTCCTTTATAACACTGATATTAACAACAGTACAGTGTGTCTCTTGATTGAGATCCCATTTTTTACCAATACTCCTGTGAGTACGTACTACTGTGAAGCTTGTGGTCTGCCATTGGTATTTAATCTAGATCAGGAGAGTGATTAATGTCACTGCATCAATTTTACTCTTCAGCGCTGATTTTTGAATTAAACAGCTTTATATCCATTTTTGTTTAATGATGCACAATACTAATCAATCGGTGTGGCACGGGCCAGCTGCCCAAGCACAGTTTTAAACAAAGTCACAAACCTTTGTTTAAAACTAGGCTGTTTCAGGGCATATAATTTGCTTAGTTGACACTCACACACTCTCACAGAGCCGTTTGGCTAACTCAATGTTTAAACGTTCTTTAATTTGGTTTGGTGCAGCTTTAAAATGTGGATTCAGAATTATTTAATTATGGTTATCCCAGAAACCTTCTTTAAAGGAGTACTGATTGAACAATTTCGATAATAGTTCTGTAACAAACAAATGATAAGGATCGTGGTGTATCCAGATCACGCTTCCTCCTGCAACAATGCTGATTTTCTGTTCCCACAATGCACAACTCATTATAATCAGAGCATTAACTGGTCACACTGCAATGTTTAAAAGAAATATTAAGGAATTTTCAAGCAAGGGAAAGAAAATGTTTCCCATCCCCCTGATAAACTTACATGTACTTTTTAAATTGATTGGAGTGATTTTCCACTGCCAGCACTGCCATCTTAGTATCTTGTATGTTTGTGTTGTAACCGCGACGAAGGCATGCAATATGATTCGCTGTAGCTGCATGCATGTGACAGTATTGTGAATGAATACACTCATGAGTTGTGGCCAGTAAGAGGGCTGAAATGTTCAATTGCTAATCTGTAAAGCAGTGTGGGTGTTGAAAAGCATTTTGAATTGTATTGAGAACTGTAAAAGGATGTTCTTGCCATGTGCTAAAAGCTTGTTCTTTTTTCGTAGTTACTACCTTACCTACAGTCTAACCTGACAGGATTTAAACAGCTGGAGATTCTCAACTTCAGGAACGGCAGTGTAATAGTTAATAGCAAGATGAAATTTGCCAAGTCTGTGCCATATAATGTTACACAAGCCGTTCACTGTGTTTTGGAAAACTTCTGCAATGCAGTATCCAAACATCGTGACCTTGAAATAGACTCACTGGATATAGAGCCAGGTAAGAATGGATCAGAGGGAACTTATATTGAAACAAAACTTGAACAAGTCATGGCTTTGTGCCAAAGATAAAACCCATGTGTGCACGCCTCGTCTAGTTGATCCATATGAATATGCAGTATAGTTTGACAAGTTAGAACACAAGATTAGCTATGGAATTTGCTTCTCTACAAAAGCACATTTCACAGCTTGTTTGTATAAAACAGGCACAACAACTTAATATAACTTCAAATATTACTTCAAAACCAAGGCTAAAGTTTTGGTTGTTAACTAAATAACTACAGTATCATGGTGCTGTCATTCAACAGACCTGATCCGATAAAGGATTAAAATAAACCCTACAGGCTACACTAGAAGGTTTTGCCATGAACTAAGCTGGGATGCCTTCTAAAAACCCTCATTGGCTTAACATTTTAACAACCCAGAATCAAATACCCTTGGGTGTTTCCCTTGCATTGACTGAAGGTGAAAAAACAAAAATGATCAATAATCAATGGGAGGTAGCCCATTGAGGCACATAGGTTTTCATTAGTATTAATACGCCACTCTTTGCATTTTCAGCTGATAAAGCAGATCCTTGCAAGTTTATGGCATGCAACGAGTTTTCCAGATGTGTGGTAAACAGATGGACCAAAGAAGCCGGGTGTGTGTGTGATCCTGGCTACCACAGTGAGCATGGACTGCCCTGTCAGAGTATCTGTAATCTACAGCCAGACCACTGCCTCAATGGTGGGCAGTGTGAAATAATACCAGGGCAAGGAGCTGCTTGCAGGTACATGCGATCAAACAGGCAATAATAGAAACCATGGGTAGAGTTCTGTTTTAATAGTGCTTTACTTATGTATAGTATACAGACTGTGTTAGAAAATTGCTTGAGTAACATTTATATTGTTTATGTTGTTTGTTATGCATTTTTAACTTAAGGATTTTCTTCACATGCAAATGTCTTTTTCCAGTTTTATTTTTAAACATTGTGTTTTAATTATTATCTTTCTTTCTTTAGTCTTCTGACATTTGCTTTTAAAAAAAAGGACCTCATCCCGTTGTCTTCTCACCTCTCTGTGTTAACCCTTCTGTTTGACCCTTTTAGATGCCCTGTAGGTAAGCACTGGCTGTACCAAGGAGCACGCTGCACTGAGCTGGTGGCTCTGCCAGTAAACCCGTGCATTCTCATAGCTTCAGTTCTTGGCTGCCTGACCCTTGTTTTTGCTGTGATAGTTTTTTTAATTTTGATAAAGCGAAAATATATACGGACCAGAAAGAAAGTGACTTTGGTGAATTTGTTTTTCAATTATATATATATATATATATATATATTCAATTTTACGGATTTCAAAGGAAACCCCAAATCTGTTCTATATTATAGACATGTTCACAGCCCCTATACATTTAAGAGCACTGTGAGGGTTAATCCAGTTTTTGAAAATGAGGATGCTCCCTTGACCCATGTCCCCGGCATGCATTGCCCTTCAAGTGTCGATGTTGTTCCTTCTCACTAGCGTTAGACTCAGTTGAACACATGCACCTCAGTACAGAGGTAAAGAGCACAGCACAAATGTCGTCTTATTCTAAAACACCTTCCTTTTAGCAATCACCAGCACAATACTAACCATATATAATATGTGTTTCCTGAATTCATTGGCTTTTCTGCTGCTTTGTTTACACCTTTCTTTTCTAAATCCTCAACTGAAACAGCTTTTCTATTCAGTTTTACTGTGTGCCAGGCACTGACAATGCATGCCAATGGAACAGTATCCTCTTACTTAATTCATTCTCACTCAATTTCCAGGAAAAAAGGTTGAACACACCTGAAGGATATTGCAGAACAAAAGACAAAATGTATCACATATTTTGTTCAGGCAGAGCTGTCAATATAATGAAGGGTTGCTCTTATATAAATCTCAATACTGAGACTGTACCATCCATTGATATAAGAATACATTAGACTTTTGAAAAAGGATACTGCAACGCAAAACAGTATCTTGGGTCCTCATTTTAACACAAGGAACTCCCTTAGACCTCATGACTAATTTATCTCCTTTACAGCAAACCTCTTGTCGTGCCTTACCCAATGTGATTGTTTCCCGTGGAATACTGTGTAGTGCCACTTTATTTATTTATTTATGTATTTTTAATGTTTAAAATACATTTCTAAAAAGTGCTAACTGTCTTCCTCATTGTCACATAGGTACCCAGAAACCTCTACGCAACCAGGCCTGACAAGTTAGTTTTAGAAAGAGTGGATTTCCATCGCTGCCTCCCGCACAGTGAGGTGAGATGTACTGTCCTTGTAATGTTGTTCAGTAATCCTGAGTGCTGTGAGATGGCTGTACTGTTCTTGTCTTGTTGTTCAGTAAACGTGAGAGCTTCATGGGCCCACTATTCAAACCAGAAATAACATTCTCAAGGCTTCTGGTAGTAAAGCTGTGTCACTCAAATATTTTACCTTTTTTTTTTGTTTGTTTTCACCATTCTGTTATCGTATGATCACCAGACAATTTATCTTAGGATCTCGAAATTACCATTCAGTTATCTCGTGATTACTAGATCATTTATCACAGGATCTCAAGAAAATGGAAGTCTAAGGTGGCGTCCATTGATGTGGAACAGACATGAAACAATTTCCAGCTCTGTTAAGCCTTGATCAAAATAAAACTGAATACATTCATCTAGCTTTGCATCTATCATGTTCTTCTTTGTCAAGTCATTGTGCAAGTGGCTATTATAATGGAGATAAATTATCTTGTGATGGCTACATAACAAATAGTTTTTATATTTTTTGATGGCCTCAGCGAGCTGGCGTACTAATCAGGCAAACTGCAAGCTTGCATACAGCATGCATATTAAGGCTCCATCAACCTGAAGTGCTCTTGAGACCTACAGTAATTCCCTGATTAAGGTCATGATGTTATCTGTATAATTCTTTTGCAGATATGGCAATTACCAAGGTCAGGGGAACACAGAACATCCTGTTGCCCACCAAGAGGGGCCCAAAACGATATGTATGAAGTAACCAAGTTGTGAGATCAGATCAGTAATATCTTGCTCTAGTTGAATATAAAGCAAGTATGGATTGATACACTTTTCCGAGATCTCTGTGCTTCACTAGATTGAGTTCTCTTTAGGTCTATTTGTGTTAACTGCTACACTGTTGCACAGCAAATTCTTTGGTTCAGCTGAATGATGGTTAGAATAAAACTGAGGGCAACGATTTCAAATGAATTGGTGTGAATTTATCATTCCTGATTTGGATTTATTAAGAAGTCACATGTATTATTTGTATGAATGTGAATGTCTGCCACTCATTGCAAAGTGTTTCTGATTCATTTTTACAAAACCTTTAGAATGATTGATTTAGGTGTTATCTAAATTAATAGATTAGGTATACTTATCGAAGGAATACTACAATTTCCTCACGATGAGGTAACTGTTTACTTACATTTTCACACCTGTAGTTGTATCATTAAAGAAAATTTACTTTGAACCTTGTTTTCTTTTTTTTTTCTTTTTTTTGGTTTACTGTTACGACAGTGTTCCAAACGTTTAAAATAATTTGAATGTGAAGTTATGATTCATGCCTATTTATGATTTCATTTTGTACATTAAACTGCCCTTCATAATGATCAATACTGTCTAGTATTAACAATGTGCTTGTTTTCATTTTATATTCATGATTTTTGGAAACTCAAAATATATTTAAAACATAAGTTTTGGTTAATGATGGCAGAATACTATTGGATTGCCATAAAGTGTCATTTTTGTTCCTGCCCTGCATAACATCTGGCTATTTGATATACATAGTGTAAGAAAAATCTTTATTTACATAAAAATCATATGTAACTTAACTTTGTTGTAAATTGCTTAATATATTTAAAGGTTACACTCGTATGAAGACATGATATAGTTTGTGCGATCCATTTTATAATGAAATGTTAAACTTGAAATGAAAGAAATGGTTTCTAACGAATTGATTATTCTTTTATTTGTTTATTTTGCTATAAATGGTTGGTTTGCGGCACTCTTTTCTATTATTGCATGGTACAATTCTTTTTACTGGTTTTAGACAGAACAACCTATTTTAAATATGACTCAGGAATGTTTAGGAGCATTAAAGAGGTTGTTTGTTAGAGTTCCTCAAAGTGCATAATGCTGCTATTCAAATGATTGTGACAACATCCCATGCCAGGAAAAGGTTCATTCAAATGCTCCTGCCTCCTGCCTGCCACCCAGGCAGTCCCTACTGCCTGAACTGGCACAAATGAAGTCTATGTTGTGCTGTTAGCCAGCATAATGCACGATTGATGTCATTAAGATTAAAAACATATTCTAAACACTGGGTGACAAATATTAACACCAATCCCATCAAAACTGTACATGGCTAAGACATGCTGTTCTAAAGTGAGAGATGTTTTAAAATCCTAACTTTTTTTTTTTTTTGCTGTTTAAAGTCTTTGTTTGATAGCAAAATGTGATTAATGGAATGTATGTGTGTACATTTAATGTTAGTTACCTAGTGTACTTATAGTCTCTGAATGGTGTTTCTGTAGCATCCCTTCATTGACCGAAGCAGACTGAATATAGTTTAATTAAAAACCTGCTGCCTGACTCACAAACAAATGTTGTAGTGTGAAAGAATTTATGAATTAAACTTAATATATTTGAATATTATTACTTGGCTAAAACCTCAAATAGAGTGCTTTGTTCTTGCAATGTAATTCCATGTACATTGTCTGGTGACAGTTCTAGCTCATTACAGCACACTCACTGGTTGGTGGTTCTATCCTTCTTCATTAGTCTATTTAAAGAATGCTCTGCCCAAGGTTCTATAATCTGTTTGATTGCTTTTTATTACCTTGCATTATTATAATGTCCCTCTTTTGCCATGCTCAGAATCTTTTGGTTCTTCCTTTGTCTCATTATATATCACGCACATATAACTCTATAGTACATTGAAGTTCCCGTTGACATACACTAAGCACAAGGAAGTAACTTCCTCTATAACGTTTTCATTTAAATATCTGCATATTCCATATAGAGCCAAAGGATATTCGAGGGCAGGAGGCAGTGATACAGTTGCCAGTGCTAATAAGGTGGTAGGCTCATTTTAAGAACACAAATGCAAAATGTTTACATTTTTAGCTGCACATAGGTCTGTATAAAACCTTTGGTAAAGACATAAGCATGTCTAAAATGTGAGTGTAAAACATTGTCAACACTGAAGAAAACAAAATGCAGAATACTTATTTTAAATAGTTGAAACACAGACAGTGCTGCCTTTTGTACTTCTGCCAACTTTCTCTTAAAAAATAAAAAAATAAAAACACACACACACACACACACAAACAATAGGACAAATGTGTGTAATAAACATGAAGGAATCTATGATGTGTTTTATGAAGCTACCAAATGGAATACAATACTGATGTGTTTATTGAGTAGCAAGATGACTTCTCTCGAGCTTGTTTATTAAACCTGAACCCATACAATTCATTGGTTTATCTTCAAATTTAATATTGCATTGATCATTAGAATGTCATTGATCGGCAGTTTTTTGCAACCTTGTTATTTCTGTTGGTTTCATTTTAGAGATTTAGGTAATGGACTGAGAGCTGGCTTTTGTATTAACTGTTTGAACAATTATTTAAAAAATCCATTCAAAAATAAAAAAAAAGACTTATTTTGTCTTCATTCTGCCACCCATGTAGAAATGCAAGACCAAATGTAGCATCTTAAATTGAGCTAGAGGTCAGATATTTAATGCATCAAAATACTTTAGATTTTGTTATTAAACTGTTCAGTGGCATTTGTGATAGGATTGTAGCACATGCATTTGTGTATATAAACTATTTTAATAATTTTATTGTTAAAAAAAAAAAAAAAAAAAACACAAAGAGATGGAAAAGTTATCTACATAGTGGTTCTGAACAACATCGTAACAAATGGCTCATTACATTGTACAGATTAGGCTGGTTTAACTGAGAATCAAGGCCCACAAATAAGTCATCAAGTAAATCCACCTAAAGTCTTTATTTTAAATTACTAATTATGACCACAAGTATTTAAGAGTATGTGAATATCACACCAAAACAATTTTAGTGGATAACTTAAAATGAATGAAAAAGCTGCTGCTTCATTATCCAGCCTGTGATCTATAATTAGTGCTGTATCTGTGCCTCTGTAATAATTTGCATATTTCATGGCACTTCACTGTTGAAGGGTAATTATTTCAAGATGAAACCTAATATTTAATAAAGCAAAAAAAAAAAAATAGCGTCACATTCAAAACTGATCATTAGACAACAAATGTTCCTATTTTAAGGATTATCTGAAAAACAGTAAATGCTAAATAGCAGAACATTTCATTTTTTATGTCCACTCTTTAAAGACATTCGGCAGCATGTTTTTGGTTGAAGACACTTTAAAGACATCATCCAGCTCCTTGCAGTGTGTTCAATCATTTACCAGAAGCAAACTAAACTGGTTGCCAGGTTCCAAATAAGTACATATTACATGGCAATGGGTACATTTAATTAAAATCTGTGAAAACCGTGATAAATGAATACAACCCTACCTACAGTGCCTACAGAAAGTCTACACCCCTGTTCAAAATTTTCACCTTTTGTTGCCTTATAGCCTGGAATATTTTTTTTTTCATTTATCTATACATTCTACCCCACAACTTCCAAATGAAAAAACAATTCTAGAAATGTGTAGAAAATTAATTAAAAATATAGTAAAGACTGAAATA